>NC_059226.1:27479596-27487096 GCF_020615455.1 Coregonus clupeaformis | reverse complement strand
GACATGTGCTTATGGGTTGAGCCGGTCACAGCCCAAAAGCTCATTGGTTATTGCTTCTCTTGTTATATTCTGACCACCCACTTCTTCCCCTCCTATAGGTTGCCGAACCGTGTTGACGGCACAGGCTTCGTGGTGTACGATGGCGCCGTGTTCTACAATAAGGAGCGCACACGCAACATGGTCAAGTATGACCTGCGCACACGCATCAAAAGCGGCGAGGCCATTATCGCCAACGCCAACTACCACGACACATCGCCCTACCGCTGGGGTGGGAAGAGCGATATCGACCTGGCGGTGGACGAGAACGGGCTGTGGGTCATCTATGCCACCGAGTCCAACAACGGACGACTGGTGGTCAGCCAGGTGGGTGGAGGAGAGGAGAGGAGGATGATGGGAATAGAAGAGGGAGGAGAGTAAGAGGGTGATGGAGGTGGAGTGGACATTTCTAAGCTCAACTAAAGTCGGCCTAATTGATTTGTTTGTATATTTGAGGAGAGAAAAGGTCATAAATACACTTTTTTGTGTTTATCACCATAACACCAGGATGGAAAGTTTAAGAATCGGTGATATTCTACAGTTTCTTCTGTAGTTTGAGTATGGTTACCTTCATCCCCTCCCCCCTCCTCCTCCTCCTCCCAGGTGAACCCGTACACCCTGCGCTTTGAGGGCACTTGGGAGACTAGCTTCGACAAGCGGCTGGCGTCCAACGCCTTCATGGCGTGCGGCGTGCTCTACGCCGTGCGGAGCGTCTACCAGGACGACGACAGTGAGGCCGGCGGGGACCTGATCCTTTACGCCTACAACACTAACCGTGCCCGGGAGGAGCCCGTCCACATCCCCTTCCCTAACCCCTACCAGTACGTCTCCTCCGTGGACTATAACCCCAGAGACAACCAGCTCTACATCTGGAACAACTATAATGTTCTGAGATACCCACTGGAGTTCGGACCACCGGACCCCACCACTGGTGAGTCAACGCATAGAGTCTTGAGATGTGTGTGTACAGTGTACCTTTATTTCTGGTATAACTTGTCCATTGATGTCAGTTGTAGTGGGATATTTGCACAAATGCAAAACACCACCTGTTCGCCCACTTGTACTTGCCTTGCATTTTCAGATTAATTATCCATTGTGTTTTGGGTGAATATTTTAGCTACGCAGGCCTGAGAGAGAGAGAGAGAGAGAGAGAGAGAGAGAGAGAGAGAGAGAGAGAGAGAGAGAGAGAGAGAGAGAGAGAGAGAGAGAGAGAGAGAGAGAGAGAGAGAGAGAGAGAGAGAGAGAGAGAGAGAGAGAGAGAGAGAGAGAGAGTGAGAGAGTGTCTTGTCCCAGTGTGGTTAGAGGAGAGTGGGTGTTTTATCCGTTGAGATTTTGTAGTTGGGATGTGTTACTTTTATGGATGCATTACAGTTGGTTGTTAATGTCAGTAACGACTTCTGTCATACATTTGATCAATCATTTACTTCCTTCTTCCTTTCTTGCCGTGCACTCTCTCTCTCTCTGTCTCTCTCTCTGTCTCTCTCGGTCCCTCTCTCTCTCCCTCTCCTTCTCTCTCTCTCTGTCTCTGTCTCTCTGTCTCTCTCTCTCTCTCTCTCTCTCTCTCTCTCCCTCGCTCTCTCTCTCTCTCTCTCTCTCTCCCTCGCTCTCTCTGGAGAGGGGTAGTGTTAGGAACACTAAAAGGGTAATATATAGATATATTAAAGCTTTGATATACTCAAAAGTAGTTTGTGCCATAATTATTATCCTGAAAACGTTTGAACTGAACTTCTGAGAGATATGCAACATTTATGTGCCTTTCTCTCTTTTCTTCATGCTCTGTTTTTGTCTTTGACTTTCTCTATTCCCCTCTCCCAACTTTCATTTTATCTGTTTTATTTTATTTCCCTTTTTTTTGTCTCTCACTCTTTTTCTATTTGAATCTTTGACTTTATTTTGTCATCCTCAATTATTTTATTTATAAATGTGCTTTATTGTGTGTTTTTAAACTAAACTAAATCAATCCCCCCCCCCCCCACGTATCTCTCTCTTTCAGGCCCTCTGACGACCACTCAGGTGACCAGCACCACTCCAGCCCGACCCTTCACCTCCAGTTCTAGTCCTGCTACCACCCGCCCCCTGGCCCCCACCTCTCACCCCATTGGCGCTATCAACAAGGGCCCTGACCTGCGGCCAATCACAGCTACCGTACCAGTCACCAAGCGGCCACCCCGCCCGCCCGTCCATGGCCCGGAGCCCCAAGTGTGTGAGTCCAGAGTGGCCAGAGGGGTGCAGTGGCCCTCCACCCAGAGAGGAGAGACTGTGGACCGCCCCTGTCCTAAAGGATCACTAGGTGAGGATTGACCTGCTCAGCGGGACTATCACTGTGTGTTTCCTATGTATCCGTGTGTGGTTATTTGAATTGGTGTGTGTGGTTGTGCGTGTGTGTGGGGGGGTTTGTTAGTTTTTGTACGCGCTCATGTACACATGTGAATACACATTCATATGTGTGTGTGTATTTCTGCGTGTGTGAGTGCACATGTGGGTGTTTTCCAGTGTCTCTCTGTTTCAGTGTGTGTGTATGTGTGTTTGTGCTACAGCTCTTGTTTTTCCCCTGGCTGGCTGTGTTGTCTCCCCCTCTCCTCTCCTGTCCCAGTGTTGGTCTCAGCAGCAGGCTGGGTCCCAGAGGACTCCCTCTACATGAAAGCCCGTCCTTCTCTCTTCGCCTCTCCAAATGAAAGAGTCGTCTCACAGCGGAACAGGGATAGCCAAGTGAAAGTGTGGAATAATGAAATGAAAGACTGAACAAAACAGGATACACCTCCCTTCATGCTAGCTTCTATAACTCCAAACATGCAAGCATAAAATATCCCTCTCTAGTTCTAGAAAATAATACAATATATTTTACCACCACTTCCCCTCCATCTCTTTTTGCTTTTCTGTGTTCTCTCTCTCTCTCTCTCTCTCTCTCTCTCTCTCTCTCTCTCTCTCTCTCTCTCTCTCTCTCTCTCTCTCTCTCTCTCCCCCCCCCCCTCTCTCTCTCTCTCTCATCTCTGACAACAACAGTAACGCTAAATTAACAGCTGGCTTAATTGCCATGTCTTGGCAGAGCTTTCAAACCCAATCTGCGCTAGATGGAGGAGAGGAGGGAGAGAGGGAGGAGAGGAGAGAGGGAAAGGAGGGCACATGAAATGCAACGCCACGTCTGCTCTGATTCCTCTGCTGCTGTGTTGTCTCTCTGTCTTCTCCCTTCTTCTGTCTTCCTCTCTCCCTCTTTTCTCTCTCCTCCCCTCTCTTCTGTTGTTCCCTGTTTGGAGATGTTTGTGTAACGGCAGTGGAAAGACCCTTCCCTGGTTGATCCCAGTGTGTTGTCCTCTCTCTGAACTCGCCTAACTAAACAGAAAACTTAGCTGAAAACGAGGGGTGGCGGGAGGTCCCTCCCTCAAGGTGTTATTCTCGCAGATGAGAGACGATGCCTGATGGCGCCGTCTTTGGTGTGTGTGTGAGTGGAGGGGTATGTGTGTGTGTGTGTGTGGGGGGGATGTTTGTGTGTGTGTGTAGCGCACGTTTGTGTGAATTTGTGTTCCTTTAAAGCCATGTTCTTATAGCCAACTAATTTGAAAGCCTACCCCTCCCTCCCTTCTCCTTCTTTTTATTTCTGTCCTACACATTATTTCACCTTTCCACTTCTGCCCCATTTTCTCTCACACACTTCCTCCTCCCTCCTCCCTCTCTTTTCTCTCCTCCGCTGAACCACTCAAAGTATTGCATATTTAAAGTTAATTTCATTTTCTCTTTTTTATCTATCGTATTCTTTGCACTTTTCTTTTTGTCTTTAAAATCTATTCCTCTGTAATTGCCCAATACCTAATGCTTATTATCTCTCCATCCCTCTCTTCCTCCCTGGCCCTCCCAGGCATCGCCTCGTTCCAGTGCTTGGCGGCTCCGGTCATGTGGAACCCTCGGGGCCCTGACCTCAGTAACTGCACCTCTCCCTGGGTCAACCAGGTAGCCCAGAAGGTAAGACCTCCACCTCTACTAGTCCCTCTGTTGGGGGCCTCTGGCCCTGCCTCTGGCCCTGGGTGTCTGTGTCCATATGTACATTGCCATTAGCATGTCTCCAAGGCTCTCCTGATTAAAACCCATCTCCACCATATCACTAAGGTTTTCACTCATTAGAATGACTCATTTCAACTAGATCCATATTCAAATGCATCCACTCTTCATCCTCCATGTTCTATAGTTAGTCATTCACCCTATGGAAGGCCAGTAAGGTCAAAATAATGGAAATACGTCTATTTTTATTGAGTATATTTAAAGTATATTTAAAGATAATGGAATTACAATTATTTTTATTGAGTCTACTCTGCACCCTCAACTTACCACTGTCAACCATCAGCAACCCCCAACACACACTCCTCAGTGTAGTACCTAGTGGTGGAAATGTGTGTGTCTCTCTGTGTGTAGATAAAGAGTGGTGAGAATGCCGCCAACATAGCTGGGGAGTTGGTGAACCACACACGGGGGCGGATCCACGCTGGTGATGTCAGCTCATCAGTGCGTCTGCTGGAACAGCTGCTGGACATACTGGATGCCCAGCTTCAGGCCCTGCGGCCCGGCAACAAGGAGTCAGCCGCACGCAACTACAACAAGGTAGAAGACACACACATGTGCAGACACACACCACAAACATACAGATATACACACACACAAAGATGTACACACACACACACACATTCACACACACTCACATACAAACTGAACTGGGTGTTTAAAAATGCACGCTAACAGACCCATAGTGTATAGAATCCCTCTAGACTTGCAGTTTGTCATTGACATTGTCTTGCTATTACAGTACAGTATAGAAGTGTACAGTAATTCTATTGTCCTCCCTCCTCTCAGCTCCAGAAGAGAGAGCGGACCTGTCGGGCTTACATCCAGGTAACTTTCCCCTTTACAGTTTTTTACAATCACTTTGGCACTAATTTCAGAACCTTGACGTCATTTTTCAAAACTCTAGACACAAAACTCACAACCAATGATCAAAATGCACATTTTTCAAAACTCTCTAACACTTTTTTCAATTGCTTGGATACAATACACATAAAACTAAGATCATTTGTTCATTTAACAAAAGTCACCTGTTCAATATGACACAACTTAACATCAAAGTACTACTATTTCAAAAGGGAATTCACACATTACATTTCAGATGAGTGTCTATTCATTTCATTACAATTATCCAACTATCAATTGATACAACTGCTCAAAATGATAAGTAACTGTTGCATTGCTCTTAATGCATAGTTGTATGGAAACAGACAAACAATATTCCATGTTTAGATCATGAAAATTTCAAAGTAACGAGATTCCTTGTCACCAATTAGCGTGGAGCATGAACCAATTAGACTACATTATCTATGGATGTAATATTTCATCATCATTCTTTATCAGACACCGTTTCTATGGTCCCCTTGTAACCTTCCTTGATGAGCTCGATCAGGCCTGTAGAGCTGGAGCCGTGACCTATGTCATTGTGTGGGATAATGTCAGGTTCCACCATGCTCATATGGTGCAAGCATGGTTTCAGGCCCATGCACAATTTACCACCCTGTATTTACCCCCATACTCTCCTTTCCTTAACCCGATTGAGGAATTTTTCTTCACATGGAGATGGAAGGTTTATGATAGGCGCCCTCATGAACAAGTCACTCTTCTCCAGGCCATGGATGACGCATGCAATGACATCATGGCAGACCAGTGTCAGGCCTGGATTCGCCATGGCCAAAGGTTTTTTCCAAGATGTTTGGCTAATGAAAACATCCATTGTGATGTAGATGAGAACCTGTGGCCAAAACCACAAGACAGAGTTGATGAAAATGTAGAAGTACAGTAATCACTCCTATGTTTGGCTTTTTACAGTACAAGCAAGCAAGTTGAGGAACACTGCATTTGATGTTTTACAGTACTGTATTGTTTTTCATCAATATATTTCAGATTTTTTTCAATGATTCCACTGTGTCTGTAGTATTCTCTCTACTACTGCAGTACTTTTACAGGGATGTATTTACATGTAGTACCATAATGAAACATGTATCACCTATTTTGTACTACAATATTTAATGATTGTACGAACAATGACACAGTGAAACTATCGGTTGCTTGTGTGTGGGTGATCTAAATTAACGTTTCATTGGTATTTCACAATAAATTAGTTTTTTGAACCAATGATTGTGCAAGTGCAAGATTTCTTTAAAGATACAATGCAATGCAATGTTTTGAACATTGGACAGCCTGTGTTACAAGTAATGACCATTTTGAGTTTTGTGTCTAGAGTTTTGAAAAATGACGTCAAGGTTCTGAAATTAGTGCCAAAGTGATTGTAAAAAACTGTAATCCCAACACTTTAAATGGGGACAATATCTTCTAGCCTACCAGTGTACTGACTAATGAGAATCATGTGGGAAAGATAACCACTAGCCTGTAGTATATGTGTGTACTGTATAGGATTTCTTTAGGCTGAGATATATCATGTCATGTGTTAATAATCATTCTAGTTGCTGGTGGAGCGCAGTGCAGTGGTGTGTGGGTGTGTGTGTGTGTGTTTGTGTGTGTGTGTGTGTGTGTGTGTGTGTGTGTGTGTGTGTGTGTGTGTGTGTGTGTGTGTGTGTGTGTGTGTGTGTGTGTGCGTGTGCGTGAGTGAGTGAGTGAGTGTGTGCATGCACTGTATGGCTGATATCTCTCTGTGGATGCTTCATTGAAATGTTGTTGTAATATTTCCTAAGGCTGCTAGTTGCTTTGTAGTGTTCCTCATGTTCATAGTATATCTCTGAAATGTGGGTCGGAGTAATAGAAGAAGAAGTAATGTTTTTGTGACATATCTCGGCTAGGTTTCACTGTAATGTTACTATGGCTGTATGAGCCTTGGCTGTGTATGGTTCAGTATAGTGTGATATATCTGGCTATGTGGAAGCGGTAATTTGATAGTGTGAAATCATCCTGTGTGTGATATCATAGTATGTATGATGTATTTCTACATATGAATGATTGCTATTATTCTGCAGCATATGTGTTCCTTGACATGTCTGTTGTGCATCCGAATAAAATACATACAGTGGTGTACGATCAATGCAAAGTATGCTGTGTTGTAGTGTGTAAATAGACCGCCCTTTTTTAGCATTGGTTGTACTGTAGCTTATGAATCAAATAGGTGTAATACACTATATGGTAAATATATATAGAATGCTTTTAATAGGTTTAGTGTAAGGGGAAATGTATGGTGATTGTGTAAAGAGCAGAGAAGTGTAACTGTAATTCTCTCCCTTCCACTGTAAAATGGAGAATAATCATTTGACCCTGCACGTGTCATATAGGCCTGTATAGTACAAGAGAATCACACGATCAATCAAACATACAGGCCTCTGTTATAAATTGGATAACAGGTAAAACGTCTACTATAAGAGTAGAGCAGCAGTTAATGTATTGTACAGCAGTAGCATGTGTAATGTAATGCAGTGTAATACAGAA
>NC_059226.1:27277096-27474596 GCF_020615455.1 Coregonus clupeaformis | reverse complement strand
TGTGTTCTAGGATTCCGGTGAGGGTGTTGTAGAGGTGTGTAACTGTTGACCCCCCAGCTGAACCTGGTGTTCCTCATGATCACTGTGCACAAGATGACCCGCAACTCCTCCGCCCTCAAACCTGACTCCAGTCGCCTCGACAACATCAAGTGAGTCCCTCTCAGCAGAGGTTAGGAGTCAGTGAAGCCTCACAGGTCATGTGATCAGGGCATTGGCTGTATCAGTGAGACATGGGTTGGAAATGGGTAACAATGAAGGAAATGCAGAATAATGTTTGTCATATTGTCCAGACTGGTCTCATAGGCTAGAAGTAACATAGTAAATCTAAATCCGGGACACTTAAATGAGTATGATATGTTACATTTGGTATGGTTACATAAGACAGAAGGTTACTTAAGTAGGGTGGTTGGTCGGGGTTGATGGGTGAACAAATAACACAAATGTCTAGCAACCCAAAGGTTGCATATTTGAATCTCATCATGGACAACTTTAGCTAATTAGCAACTTTACAACTAGTTACTTATTTTTAGCTACATTGCAACTACTTAGCATGTTAGCTTACCCTTCCCCTATCCCTAACCGTAACCCTTTTAACTAAACCTAACCTTAACCCTTTAACCTAACTCCTATCCTTAACCATAACCATAACCCCTAACCTCAGAGCTAGCTAACGTTAGCGTTAGCCACCTAGCTAACGTTAGCAACAACATATTGGAATTCGTAACATATCACATGTTTTGTAATGATGGAGATCCACAAATGAAACCAAACGTAACATATCATACTAAATTCAGTGTCTCGGATTTACGTACAGTATAATACGAAATGCTCTGAGACCACGTTATATTGTCATAACAATTAGTCATTTTCAAAACAGATATTCCAGGTAGTAGGTTCAAAGCCGGTACAGATGAGATATATGCATCTTAAGGTAAAACAGCCATGCTGGGTAGCGGGTTAGCTTCGGTCTGTGTGAGTGGTGTCATTGTGATGCTAAACTAACGTTAGCATGCACTCTCCTCCCAGGTCGTGGGCTATTGGGGCCATCGCCCTGCTCTTCCTGCTAGGTCTGACCTGGTCCTTCGGCCTCCTATTCATCAACGAGAACACGGTCATCATGGCCTACCTCTTCACCACCTTCAACGCCTTCCAGGGCATGTTCATCTTCATCTTCCACTGCGCCCTGCAGAAAAAGGTTACTCAAACGCTCACATGTCTAAAAGTGACCTTTTCTATTGAGTAAACTAAGCATAACATTTTAAATAGACATGATGGAATATAATTACAATCTGCAGCCTGATTTATGTTGTTACTTTCCCTTATTAAAGCCTGTGAGAAGGAGGTGATTATTTAACCTAATTTTAATTAAACAGGGTAATTATACATGGTACATCACTAGGTGCACTATTCAGAGCTCTGTCTATTTTAAATGTTAATTTGCTCAAAGCATGTGTGTCTTTGCATGATGAAAATCTTGCCATAAAAGGTCTGAGTCCATAAATTCAGAATGAGTGCGATATGTGTGTGTGTGTGCATGCAGGCGTGCGTGCGTGCTTGTGTATATTAGTAATGCGCGGGTTCACTCATAACCCGCAGTCCCCACGGTTATATCTGCAGGGTGGGTGGGTTTAGGGTCATGAAAAATTGTGTGGCTGAAGGGCTGGTGGGTGGCGGGCAGGTTGAATAAAGAGAAACGGTACCTTAAAAATTCCATAAATGTATAATTATTGTGTAATTTATATTTATAGTCTACATTGAGGATTTTCTTTAATTGTTTTAGGCTATCTGGCATTAGTGTGTAGGCCTTAGGGCCTAACTGTACATGCATCAATAGCCTACATGCCAATCGCCAAATGCTTTTGGGAACGGGTAGAAAAAGTTAACTTCGATCCACGGAAGCAAAAAGAACAATGTCGGAGTTAATTCAGTAAGAGAAAAGCTGCGAAATGGAGAGTTGAAAATAAAGAGAAGGGAGGGCCAGAAAAGTCATGTTTGGGAAAGATTTGAAGTGGTAAAAGAGGATGATAGCAGTGCCGGCTATGTTATGTGTGATGCGGCAGGTAGCTTAGTGGGTAAGAGTGTTGTGCCAGTAGCCGAAAGGTCGCTGGTTCTAATCCCCGAGCCGACTAGGTGAAAAGTCTGTCGATGTGCCCTTAAGTAAGGCACTTAACCCTAAATGCTCCTGTAAGTCGCTCTGGATAAGAGCGTCTGCTAAATGACTAAAAAAAATAAAAATAAAAAATGCTTGTGAGGCGCTATACAAATTCGACAGTCATAAGACGAGTGTGCAAAACTGTCATCAAGGCAAAGGGTGGCTATTTGAAAAATATAAAATATATTTTCATTTGTTTAACACTTTTTTGGTTACTACATGATTCCATGTGTTATTTCATAGTGTTGATGTCTTCACTATTATTCTACAATGTAAAAAATAAAGAAAAACCCTTGAATGAGTAGGTGTGTCCAAACTTTTGACTGGTAATGTACAATGACAGAAGAGAAGATGCATGTATCTAATTATAGACAAGATGACTAACAGCCTACCAAAATGTCGGAAAATATAAGCAGAAACATATCTAAATCAAGCAACAACAAAAAGTCCTGCACCCCCTGTCAAAAAATTGTTCTGCCATCTCTGACTGTAGCCTACAGCGCATTTTCAATATTAGCGGATTAGGGTCCGGTACCAGATTTTCACTTTATCACATATAGTCGGGTGGTTGTGGATGGGTTATTAGCAATTTTGGGCAGGTGCAGGTGAATAAACAGCTGACTCGCGCTTACTAGTGTGTATGTATGCGTGTCTACTGCTTACATGCGTGTGTCTAACCCATGTTTGCCCTCTCTCTCCATGCAGGTCCATAAGGAGTACAGTAAGTGTCTGCGTCACTCATACTGCTGCAGCCGTACCTCCACCACCAGCTCCCACGGCTCCCTGAAGAACTCTGCCCTGCGTGCCAACAACCGCTACTACACTGGTAGCCAGGCCCGCCATGCTGCCGCACACAGACAGGTCAGTGAATGGCTATCACACACACACAGACACAACCACACACACACCACACAGACAACACACACTCACCACACACACAACACACACACACCACACACACGTGCACGCATGCATGCATGCACAGACTCTAAGGGACCACATACTTACATGGGTACACCCACAGACCTCATCATGCCATACACAAACTCACAGATTACGGGTACACGCACCAATCTACAAAGTGTAGGCCTATCCCATACTTAATTATTTTTGACAACACTCCAAACACACACACACAATACAGTCTCAGTCTACAGTTGACACACCAGCTATCACACGCTTCACCAATCTAATCACAAACCTTCATCTCTATTGGATCAGACTCCAATTATTGTTTACCACGTCTCAATCTGATGTTGTTTGCCTGCATGCATTAACTTGTTTATGTTAGTATGCCTCACAGAGTTACATATTGTTTATTCCTGTCTGTCTGTCTGTCTGTCTTGTTTTTCTTCGCTGTGTGCTTCTCTTCTCCGGCGTTCCAGAGTCGGATCCGCCGGATGTGGAATGACACGGTTCGGAAGCAGACAGAATCTTCCTTCATGGCGGGAGACATCAACAGTACTCCTTCACTCAACCGTGGTGAGACCCCCCCACCACCTTAACCCCCCTCTAACCCCCATGCTGTCTCCATCTCCAATCATGCACACCTCTATGGCAGGCTCATCAGAACAGACAGACAGACAGACAGGCAGAGCGAAGTAGGAGCGCCGCTGAGTCTACTGTCAGAGAGAGAGAGTAAGGAAGAGGTGCCAGTGTACATTGACACAAGCAATAGCCCAAGCAGCCGGTGGCATACCATCGCCGTGGCAGCCATCGTCATGGGGATCAGAATTATCTGGGAGGGAGGGAGGGAGGGAGGGGAGAGTTGATGATGACAAAGAGGTAGTCGCTAAATCAACCGTCACTCTTTATGCTAATTTCATCCATTTTGTTTTAATGAACTGATTAGCGTACGAGCTGGCTGGGGGTAATTAGTCTTATTGAGGAGAGTGACAGGAACAGTGAGGGAGGGGGTGCGAGGAGAGGGGGAGAGTAATAGGAGAGGAGGGGAGGGGAAGGAGATTTGCTTTCCTGGGACTGACATCACGGAGTGTCAGAGTGCTGTGTGTGGATGAGTAAAGGGAATCAAGCGCAGGAACAAGGATGACTTCAACAGACTTTAGTAAATCCAATACAGGAAAAGAGTCGCCAACCCAACCGGGCGGCGCGAACAATTACGCACAAAACACAGTGCGGAAAACAAGAAAAAGCGCACGCAGTGCGAACTCTCGAAAAATACAACAAACGAGAGAGAACAAACTCCTCGGAGGCAAGCTGACAAATACAATCACGCATAACACCTGACCCAAACAAACGAAACTAAATAGGGAACACAATCAAACACAAACAAGGGACAGGTGTTACAAAGAGACAAAACCAAACGAACATGAAACATAGAACGGTGGCAGCTAGTACTCCGGAGACGACGACCGCCGAAGCCTGCCCGAACAAGGAGGAGGAGCAGCCTCGGCCGAAACCGTGACACGGAGGAAAAAGTATACACTGAATATACCAAACATTAGAAACACCTTCCTAATATTGACTCTTCAAGGTGTTGAAAGCATTCCACAGGGATGCTGGCCCATGTTGACTCCTATGCTTCCCACCGTTGTGTCAAGTTGGCTGGATGTCCTTTGGGTGGTGGACCATTCTTAATAAACACGGGAAACTGTTGAGCGTGAAAAACCCAGCAGCGTTGTAGTTCTTGACACAAACAGCTGCGCCTGGCACCTACTACCATACCCTGTTCAAAGGCACTTAAATATTTTGTCTTGCCCGTTCACCCTCTGAATGGCATACATACACTATCCATGTCTCAATTGTCTGAAGGCTTAAAAATCCTTCTTTAACCTGTCTCCTCCCCTTCATCTACACTGATTGAAGTGGATTTAACAGGTGACATCAATAATCTTTCACCTAGATTCACCTGGTCAGTCTATGTCATGGAAAGATCAGGTGTTCTTAATGTTTTGTATACTCAGTGTAGAGGGAAAGAGGAAGGAGGAATTGAGGGATAGAGGAAGAATTGATGAAGAGAGGAGAAGGGATAGGTGAAGGACGGATAGAGGAGGGATAGAGCTAGAGGGAGAAACGCAAAACAAAGGCACTGCCAAGTGAAGTCCTTTCTTTTCCCGAGCGTTTGAGAAAAGTTTGTCATTGTTGGCAGAAAGTGAAAGATGGCAGCTCCATTCGAGAGACAGAGAGAAAGAATGAGAGAGCGAGAAATAAAGAGAAGGAGAGACGCTATCATGGAGCAATAATTAAATGGGACGAATCTCGGCGAGAGCCGCAGTCTTCGTTGTTATCGCTGGCATCTCTTATCTCTTTGATTTCCCCACTTAACTTCTTTATCAACATCTCTTCAGACAATAGTGATCTGTCCAGGAGACAAGGCGTGATGAGGCTTCCTCCTCTCTGAATGAAGCTCCCCAGCTTCCTCATGCCTGCCCTACTTTCTCTCTCCAACATTTAAAAGTTGTTGTTTTAAAATTGTAGACAGGATATTCCTCTGAGGTGTTTCTGGACAGCTAATCCTGATTAATTTGGTGTTTGTGTGGAGAGAGACAGGGATGAGAGAGAGGGAGGGAGGGAGAGAGAGAGAGAGAGAGAGAGAGGAAGAGAGAGAGAGAGAGAGAGAGAGAGAGAGAGAGAGAGAGAGAGAGAGAGAGAGAGAGAGAGAGAGAGAATAAAAGAGTGACTGTGTGCGTGAGGTAGAGAGCGAGAGAAAGAGCAGGAAAGTAAGAATTGGAGAGTGAGTGAACGAGGGAGTTGACGGGTGAACGAACGAACGAACACAGAAATGAATGAATGTGAGTGTTTTAGTGTGAAATTCTCTCTGTGAATTTCTCTCTTTCTCATTGTCTCTGTGATGGATGGTTTGGTTGAGACCTGATGGTTGCACTTCGCCTTAGACCACTCTCCGTCATGCTGTCCTATTTTTAATTTCATGGCATTTCTATTCGACCGCCTGGGGCTGAAGCCATACATGGGCATTATAGAACATTCTCAATGTTCCATTTCTTTGAATTATATTTGTCTAAAGGTGGCATTCGCATTTCACTGTGAAATGAACTGTGTTTCAATGACTGCACCCTCTGACTACGTAATGATATGCATTAGTATTCCCCCTTCAACGACGTTGGAAGATACAGAACAATATTCCAAATGGCAACGCTGCCTGCAAACAGCACCTTTCCACTGAAAATGTATTTTACTCAAAGGTTACAATAGCAAGGTATAAACATTCAGGGGTGTACTGTGAAATGCATTACCCTGTAAAACATTACTGTGACATAAATATCCCTATCGATTTGAATATGAATGTAACATATTTTTGAATAAACTGTAAACGGCCTTTATTACTATGTATAATGTTTATTATGTATTATATTTATTATGTATTTTAATTATATTGTCTATTATAGTTTTGTATTATCATATCAAATGTTGTTAATATACCAAAACAAACCTAACAAGATGTTCATGGTAAAGTCGATGTTTATGGTAAAGTAGATGTTCATGGTAAAGTAGATGTTTATGGTAAAGTAGATGTTCATGGTAAAGTAGATGTTTATGGTAAAGTAGATGTTCATGGTAAAGTAGATGTTTATGGTAAAGTAGATGTTTATGGCAAAGTAGATGTTTATGATAAAGTCGATGTTTATGGTAAAGTAGATGTTTATGGTAAAGTAGATGTTTATGGCAAAGTCGATGTTTATGGTAAAGTAGATGTTTATGGCAAAGTAGATGTTTATGGCATAGTAGATGTTTATGGTAAAGTAGATGTTTATGGTAAAGTCGATGTTTATGGTAAAGTATATGTTTATGGTAAAGTAGATGTTTATGTTTTATGATGTTGTCTCCTCTTAGCCACCATGGGAAACCACCTCCTGACCAACCCAGTGTTACAGACCCGTACCGGCACCTCTCCTTACAACACCCTGCTGGCTGAGAGCTTCACTCCCCCTTCTCCTGGGGTCTTCAACTCCACCGGTAAGTAAACCTCAGTGTGTTTGTTTGTGTGTGTGAGTGTGTGTGTGTGTAGGTGTGTACGTGTACGTGTGTATGTGCGTAGTGCGTGTGTGAACATATATTTTATTTTTCTGTCTGTTAGCCTTTTTCTGCCTCATTGTGTGTGGAGGTAGGAAAGAGTGTGTGTGTTTCACTGGTGGTGAGTCTATGTATCTGTCAGACGGATTCAGCAGTAGAGAGAGAGAGAGACATGCCTACTGCCTAGCCATCTGGCCAGGTCTCTAATCCTGCCTTGTTGATATGAAGAAGCAGAAATTGATTAGAAGTAAAGCTTCATCTGTGACTGAAGGAGAAATCTTGGGGACAGCTTCCCTTCTCAGACTCTCCCCAGAGTATATGTGTCATATACAGTTGTAATGCTGTAATAATGCACTGAGAACAGCATCAGACAGCAGTGGCTAGAGTGATTGGGACAGTGGACTCCATTCAGATTCATTTATCTGATTTGTTAGGGTTTATGAAGCTTTGATTGTAGGATTTAGATAATATAAATACACAGAGTATACAAAACATTAAGGATACCTGCTCTTTCCATGACATAGACTGACCAGGTGAATCCAGGTGAAAGATTATTGATGTCACCTGTTAAATCCACTTCAATCAGTGTAGATGAAGGGGAGGAGACAGGTTAAAGAATGATTTTTAAGCCTTGAGACAATTGATACATGGATTGTGGATGTATGCCATCCAGAGGGTGAATGGGCAAGACAAAAGATTGAAGTGCCTTTGAACGGGGTATGGTAGTAGGTGCCAGGCGCATCGGTTTGTCACTCAATATTAGGAATGTGTCCTTAATGTTTTGTACACACTCAGTGTATATAGTATACTAGCTAGATACTCTGACAGTAGCCCTTAGGTAGTAGTCCTACTTTGTATTCCCTTGGCTTACAGTAGACCTATCCAGAATACTCTCATAGTACGGTAGGTCTTAAGTAGTAGAGCTATCCAGAATACTCTCATAGTACGGTAGGTCTTAAGTAGTAGAGCTATCCAGAATACTCTCATAGTACTGTAGGTCTTAAGTAGTAGAGCAATCTAGAATACTCTCATAGTACTGTAGGTCTTAAGTAGTAGAGCAATCTAGAATACTCTCATAGTACTGTAGGACTTAAGTAGTAGAGCTATCCAGAATACTCTCATAGTACGGTAGGTCTTAAGTAGTAGAGCGATCTAGAATACTCTCATAGTACTGTAGGTCTTAAGTAGTAGAGCAATCTAGAATACTCTCATAGTACTGTAGGTCTTAAGTAGTAGAGCAATCTAGAATACTCTCATAGTACTGTAGGTCTTAAGTAGGAGAGCTTTCCAGAGTACACTCTCTGTCCTCCCTCCTCTCTATCTCTCCTCTATCTGTGTGCTCCCTCCCTGACTGAGAGTGAATGTGCCAGCCAGTAGAGAGTTACTATAGTAGCAGCCCACTGTGTGTCGTCGTAGAGGCCTGAAATTGTAGACAGCATCTCTGTTTAATAATTTAAACACTCTCTGCACAATGTGTCAGGCAGCCTGACGGCCACAGGCTCCGGCTCAGCAGCGGCGGGGACTTTTTTAGAACCCTGAGAGGAGAGGAAGTAGGAAGTGTACTTCATTAGAATGTCTAATTAGCCCTTCCCCCACCACCACCGCCATAGCAACCGCCGACGAGTCTTGATTAAAATCATACCACGCATTAAAAATTAAACCCACACCGAGCTGCAGTCTAACGCGGATTCTCTTAGGGTAGCCAGGCCTCGCCATGCCTCTCGTGTTGATGTGATCGCTCTGTGATGGCAATTTGGGGGTGAAATCACAACATATTTTGGTGTGTTGAAGGCGCGTCGTAAAATAAGCATTACTGCTACTTCATGAGATGGTGGTGCATGCATTATGGATGCACTGAATCACAGGCTCGCAGACAGCAGAATATATCCCAGTGGATTCTCTGTGTGTCTGTGTGTGTGTGTGTGTGTGTGTGTGTGTGTGTGTGTGTGTGTGTGTGGTGTAAATGATGGTGGATTATCATGTCAAAACTACAAGTTGTGTGTTTGTTTATGAGGCAGTGTGTGTTTGTGTGCCTGTGTTTTATTAATGATTTATAGATGATTTACACTAGTTGACTGACAGGAGGTTCAGTTTTGAAGCCACCGCGCCTCCATCTTGGCACACACCCACCGTTGTAATAAAAGTATTTTGGAAGCTATAGAAATGCATTTATTAATGTCTAAATTTGTTTTTGCCACGTGTATTATATTACAGACACCTTATTGCATACTTTTACATTATATTATGTGAGCTAAACATATATATAATTTTTTGTTCTAACATTACTGTCCCCACTACAACAACAAAATACTTAAAAATACATGTAATTTTGTCCGTGAAACATTTAATTGAAATACTGGAAAATTCCATTCATTCCTATGAAGGACTGCTTCATCTGGGGAGTGCCAATATGGCCGACCGGTGGCTTCAAAGCCTCTTACTGGCTAATACATTGGTTTGTACAGTGCCTTCGGAAAGTATTCAGAACCCTTGACTTTTTTCCACATTTTGTTAGGTTACAGCCATATTCTAAAATTGATTAAATGTTTTTTTTTTCCCCTCATCAATCTACACACAATACCCCATAATGACCAACTAAAAATAGGTTTTTAGAAATGTTAGCAAAAAACATAAAACAAACAAATGGAAATATCACATTTACATAACTATTCAGACCCTTTGCTCAGTACTTTGTTGAAGCACCTTTGGCAGCGATTACAGCCTCGAGTCTTATTGGGTTTGACGCTACAAGCTTGGCACACCTGTATTTGGGGAGTTTCTCCCATTCTTCTCTTCAGATCCTCTCAAGCTCTGTCGGTTTGGATGGGGAGCGTCGCTGCACAGCTATTTTCAGGTCTCTCCAGAGATGTTCGATCAGGTTCAAGTCCGGGCTCTGGCTAGCAAGGACATTCAAAGACTTGTCCCGAAGCCACTCCTGCGTTGTCTTGGCTGTGTGCTTAGGGTCGTTGCCCTGTTGGAAGGTGAACCTTCGCCCCAGTCTGAGGTCCTGAGCGCTCTGGAGCAGGTTTTCATCATGGATCTCTCTGTACTTTGCTCCATTCATCTTTGCCTCGATCCTGACTAGTCTCCCAGTCCCTGCCGCTGAAAAACATCCCCCCAGCATGATGCTGCCATCACCATGCTTCACCATAGGGATGGTGTTAGGTTTCCTCCAGACGTGACGCTTGGCATTCAGGCCAAAGAGTTCAATCTTGGTTTCATCAGACCAGAGAATCTTGTTTCTCATGGTCTGAGAGTCATTAGGTGCCTTTTGGCAAACTCCAATTGGGCTGTCATGTGCCTTTTACTGAGGAGTGGCTTCCATCTGTCCACTCTACCATAAAGGCCTGATTGGTGGAGTGCTGCAGAGATGGTTGTCCTTCTGGAAGGTTCTCCCATCTCCACAGAGGAACTCTAGAGCTCTGTCAGAGTGACCATTGGGTTGTTGGTCACCTCCCTGGCAAAGGCCCTTCTCCCCAATTGCTCAGTTTGGCCAGGCGGCCAGCTCTAGGAAGAGTCTTGGTGGTTCAAAACTTCTTCCATTTAAGAATGATGGAGGCCACTGTGTTCTTGGGGACCTACAATGCTGCAGAACTTTGTTGGTACCCTTCCCCAGATCTGTGCCTCAACACAATCCTACAGACAATTCCTTCGACCTCATGGCTTGGTTTTTGCTCTGACATGCACTGTCAACTGTGGGACCTTATATAGACAGGTGTGTGCTTTTCCAAAACATGTCAAATCAATTGAGTTTACCACAAGTGGATTCCAATCAAGTTGTAGAAACATCTCAAGGATGATAAATGGAAACAGGATGCACCTGAGCTCAATTTCAAATCTCATAGCAAAGGGTCTGAATAGTTATGTAAATAAGGTATTTCAGTTGTTGTTTTTTTATACATTTGCAAAACTTTCTAGAAACCTGTTTTCACTTTGTCATTATGGGGTACTGTGTGTAGATTGATTAGGGAGACACATTATTTAATCATTTTTAGAATAAGGTTGGAACGTAAAATGTGGAAAACGTCAACGGGTCTGAATACTTTCCGAAGGAGTGGTTTGTTTCTTGTTGTGGGTATTGTTGGATGATGTGTTATCTTGTTAGTCTTTATCATAGCAATAAAAGCTATTGCTTGTAGAGAGAGGGGGTGAGAGAGGGAGAGCAAAATAGAGCGACAGAGAGAGAGAGAGTGATGAAAGAAGTGGAGTTAAAGTGACTCACTCACCAGTATTTTTCATTCCCTTCTTTGTGGCTTCTCCATGGATCTACAGGAACATTCCGTGACCCAAGTATGTCCACGTCTATAAACCTTAATGTTACTATCAGTGTGTATTATAGTGTTTGCTGTAGATACTACACAAATATTACATTTTCTCCAAATAATGTAATGTTTAAGTCATAATTCTATTTAATAACTCCTATGTGTTGTGTGTACTGTGTGTTTGTCCAGAGAATACTCTGTGTAAGGCCCGTGACCCGTGTGGTATGGACACCCTGCCCCTCAATGGTAACTTCAACAACAGCTACTCCCTCCGCAGCGTGGGGCCGGGGGGCGGCGGCGGGGGCAGCTGTGACTTCCTGGGCGGGGGCATGGGGGGTGCAGACAGCCCCCCTCCACTCCTCAACCCCCGCGGATCTGAGACCCTGGGTGGGGACGGAATACGGCGCAACCTGTCTGACGCGGCTGCCTTCGAGAAGATGATCATATCTGAGCTGGTCCACAACAACCTGCGTGGGGGAGGAGCTGGGGGCGGGGATAGGGTCTGTGGTAGTCTCGCGAGGGGCCCTCCTCACGGCGGAGTGGGCCGAGGCGGGGGAGTAGCTGTGCCAGAGCCGAGCATCAGCCTGGACGACAACGAGGACTTCCTGTCCAGAGAAGGCGGGCGCCAGCGGACGCCGCAGGACGTGGAGCTGCTCTACAAAGCCCTGGAGGAGCCGCTACTGCTGCAGAGAGCCCAGTCTGTCCTGTACCAGTCTGACCCCGAGGAGTCAGAGAGCTATACGGCTGACCTCACAGAGAGCCTGGGCCACAGCGGCCACAGTGGGCACAGCGCCGGAGGCCAGGGGTCTGGGGGACAGGGGCCTGACTCGCCCGCCAGGGACTCCCTGTACACCAGCATCACCAACCTGCGAGACTCGCCCTACCCAGACAGCAGCCCCGAGCCCCTGGAGGTGGTGCCCCGCTCGGCCCAGCCCCCTGAGGAGCTCTATTACAGCTCTGGGAGGCCCGCCCTGGGGTCTCGAGGAGCCCCCATGCAGACCTTTCTACCAGGCCCCGCCCCCAGGAGGCCCAGTAGGGAGGGGGAGGGGCACCCCGCCAGGAGCCCGCCCACAGCGAGGGAGATGGACAGATGCAGCTGGTCACCAGCCTGTGACTGGAACCGGGAGGACGCGGACGGGGACCAAGATGATGAGGATGAGGATGAAGGCTGGCTGGTTGCCACCTCAGAACCCGCCTCTCTCTCTTTCTCTCGCTCCTCTCCACTTCCTGCTTGATGGGTTGCCTTTTTTCCCTCTTTATTTGTATTGAAAGATGAGCGAACAAATTTACATTTAAGGAGAGTTTTAGCTGTCTCCACGGCAACAGTCTTATCCTAGAGACCCTCCGCTGTCTGGTGGAGATGAACGATGGCTGAGTTGTTCTTCTCCGGAACATTCACCCGCTCTCTCCTTCTCTCTCTTCTATTTCCCCCTTTCTCTTGGCACGCAGCAGACAGATGCCAAGTCCAGCACTCTGAATGTACCAATCCAACACACCCCTTATACCTTACTCCTACAGAGCTACAGATATTTCTCAACTTAACTTTGTTCAAAGTTATTTTTATTTAATTTCACTGAATTTCTACAAACATTCCTCTAGAGAAACGGTTCTCATTTTCTTTCCCTTTTTCAAGTTCTATCTCTCTTTTTGTTCACTCATCATTTGCTCGGCGTAGTTAGCTGTGGAGGCAGGGGATATACTGTAGTAGCCCATTATACCATAGGAAAAGAATCTCTGAAAGCTACTTCAGTGTTGCCAAAAATACATTTTCCCAGCCAGAACAGAAACTGGAGCATTCACACACACACACAAACATACACACACACACATGCTCACTCACTCACAGAAGTGCTTGTTTCTGAACATCAGACGTTTAAAAAAAAACACAACCCTCCATCTGAGTAAAAAGAAGCCAGAACAATTGTTCAGACAAGGCAGTAGGAGCTGCCTCAGAGTAGTTGCCTTTATTTTATCTTGCTGTGAACTGACTCTTATGTACAGAACTAGAGGAGAGACTGAGGAAGTACACCACAGGACAAGAAGTCTGTTTGAGGGGTCAAGGGTCAGGGTTCAAGAGGTGGATATTTAGGACTCGAGGAACGGACAATGACTTTTTGGGGCGGGAGGGCTTTTTTGTTATTTTCTTCAGACATTTGAAAAGTAAAACTCTGCTGTACTGACTTTGGAGAAGAATATGTTATATTGGTGACTTTCTGTTGCATCACCCAGAGGGTTATTAAGGGACAGATCGTGCACCCTTTAAAAATGGATGCCCTCCTCAATGGATGTGGACACGTCACCTGTGTGTGGTTGTGACAGAATGGACTCTAAATGTAGGAATCACTTCAGCCGTTACTCAAGTCTAACCCTGTACATATGAACCACACAAACTAAAGTACTTACTCTACTCCTACCTGTAAATAGAAAAACCAGATGAAGAAAAGCAACAAAAACGTAAGAAATACTCAAAACTGACTTCTTGTACTGCAACAAAACGACAAAAGAAAATAAGAAAATGTTTTGGAGTTTGTGACCAGAATGATGCACTCTATCTCTCTCCCCGGCATTCTTTCTCTCACTCTCTCACTGTCCTTCTCCTGAGTCCTGACTAGTGCTCTGCCATTCAGTGAAAATCTCTCAAACAGAAAAACAGAGAGAGAGAAAGAGTATGATGGGTGGTAGATTTTGCATACAAATAAAAAAGTTTAAAAAATAAAAGTAAAGTCCTGGCACAATTTTATGTAATATAATCCATTACATGTTGTTAATGTTTGACCTTTGACATTCCCGGACAGGAAGTGCTCAGTGTGGGCGGGGGAGGGGGGATAGATGTCATAATAACCTGTCATACTGTGCCTCATCACGGGCGCTCCAATGCATTGTGGTTCAAGGACAGCAGCCATAATGTGATTTTGGTCAGTAATGTATTGTTTGAAAGGTTATATCCTAGATATAACTAGATTACATCATTTTAATATGATGGGTTTTAGCATGTCAGATAGCATTTGTTTTCTATCAAAACGTCTTTCATTTTGCTGTTTCTAACAGATAGTTTCAGCATTATTCCAGAGCCTAATGTGACAATTAATTCCCTATGTGCGTGTGTGTGTGTGAGAGCGTGTGTGTGTGAAAGAGTTTGTGTGTGTGCGTACATGTGCAGGAGTGTGTGTGTACATGTGAGTGTGTGATATGCTCAAGCATATGTACCATATTCGTGTGAATTTTGTAAGTGTACATTCAAAAAGCTATTTTTGTTGGGTGAATTGAATGCACATCAGAGGAAGGGGATAGTAATTCTATATCTATGAGAAAGCCTATTATAATATTAGCTTCCATCTCAAAGACAAGGGTAGCCAGCTGCTTCTGTGTGGCTGTTTCTGAGGGTTCAGGTACCAATGTATAGCTGGGAGACTTCAGGCTGCCTCACAGGAACTTGAGCAAGGAACAATGACAGGGTTTGTCTGAAATGGCACCCTATTCCCTATATAGTGCACTACTGACCAGGGCCTCCCTATGTAGTGAACTACTGACCAGGGCCTCCCTATGTAGTGAACTACTGACCAGGGCCTCCCTATGTACTGAACTACTGACCAGGGCCTCCCTATGTACTGAACTACTGACCAGGGCCTCCCTATGTAGTGAACTACTTTTGACCACAGCCCTATGCGAACAAAGTCAGAACTTGGAACAAAGACACATGCTGTGTCCAAAATGGCACCATAGTGCACAACTTTTGATCAGGGCAAAAGTTGGACACTATGTAGGGTGTGGGGTGCCATTTCAGACACAGACAGTACCGTCAGAATGACAGGCAGAGTTGACCGATGGGACCATCCAGTCAGAATGTGACGTTTCCGTATGAAAGCGATTCCAGAGAGAAACCATCCATCAAACCAGAGACGTATTCATGAGGTTCCTTCCCCCTAAAGTCTCTCCCAACCTTAAAAAGCTGAGTTTTGCCTTCACGCCTTATTTATGTATTTTTCTAATGCTTTATTTATCTCTATATTTATTTATGTATTTGGAATATTTTTTTCTATGTTCATTTATTCATGCTTTATTTTTAATTTTTCAAGATCTCTCTGTCTGAACATAGCTGAGCTGTGAAAAGGGAATGCTGAAGGAAGCACATTAAAATGTGCTGTATGTTTAGGCAAGTAGATGGATTCTCCAGCGTCCACTTCAGGGTGACATTTGGTTAGGGCCTGGGTGTCCCACTTCTTCCTAAAGAGTCCTAAAGGGCACATTGAATTTAGTTGTGGGTCTTGGGGGAGAAAGAGAAGGATTGAGAGGCGGGATAGAATGAAGAATATATTAGATTTTTCCTCCATTTCTTCTTGGGAGAGGAATATCTCTTAGTTCAGACTAAGATAGGAGGTCCTGTCATCAGCATCCCAGGTATTCTAAAGGAGACGTGTGCAATACTGTGCTGGTGTGTCTGACTTGATTTAACGTTGGAATGGGCCTGGTTGGGTGGTGCTACTATAGGCCTACCACTGGACCGCTGTGTATGTACAGTATCTGTGTTTACAGAAGGATCCGATCATTATGCACATTTTCTTTTGCTTGTTATTGGAAATATTAATAAAATTTTGGTCTTGCAGCTCATAGTTAATTCAATAGGAGCATTGACCGGTCAGCAATGGCCAATTTAATGTATTTTGATTAGAAGGATTAAAGAAAAGTGAATTAATGCCTACACTGACCGCCATCATCATCATCATCACCATCATCACCTCCTACACCTTTATTGATGTGATCTATAAAGTTGATCTTAACGCTCAGCTGGTGACCTCACAGGGACAGACACTGTGTACAGACAGACTCACCAGGAAGGGAAGAACCTGAATCACCATCTCCTGTGTGTTTCTCACCCTACTCTATGCACTCTCTCTCTCTCTCTCTCTCTCTCTCTCTCTCTCTCTCTCTCTCCTCTCTCTTCCCTCCCCTTTCTCGGTCTCTCTCTTCCTCTCTCTTCCCTCCCCTCTCTCACTCTCTTCCATCTTATTCCACCAATGGATTCTCTTTTAGCCCAGCATTAATCCCAGAGTTTTGTTTGGAGTTAATTTGTTTGTCTAAAGCTTTGTTTACACCAGATTGATATCTCAATAAACAGTGGAGCCGTACTGTATTGTGGTAATGATAGTGATTATACAGCAGAAAGCGCTGTAGGACCCAGAGCCCTGCTCAATGGGAGTTTCACCCCCATCTAAATCCCTCTGTTACCTCTGATTAGGATAATAACACTGGCTAATCATTTACTGGGCAGAGACCACAGAGGGAGAAACCTCTCTACACACTCTCTCTCTCTCTCTCTCTCTCTCTCTCTCTCTCTCTCTCTCTCTCTCTCTCTCTCCTCTCTCTCTCTACTTCCCCCTCACTCTCTCTCTGTCTCTCCCTCTCTCTCTGTCCTTCCCCCTCACTCTCTCTCTCTGTCTCTCTCTCTCCTTCCTTCCCTCTCTCTCTCTCTCTCTCTCTCTCTCTCTCTCTCTCTCTCTCTCCTTCCCCAACTCTCTCTCTCTCCTTCCCCCACTCTCTCTCTCTCTCTCTCTCTCTCTCTCTCTCTCCCTCTCTCTCTCCTTCCCCGACTCGCTCTCTCTCTCTCCTTCCCCGACTCTCTCTCTCTCCCTCGCTCTCTCCTTCCCCGACTCTCTCTCTCCTCTCTCTCTCTCTCTCTCTCTCTCTCTCTCTCTCTCTCTCTCTCTCTCTCTCTCTCTCTCTCTCTCTCCTTCCCCCTCACTCTCTCTCTGTGTGCAGACAGGTGGATTGAAGGTTCTTATAGAGTAAAGTTGGAGTCAGTCTGTCCCTTCAGTCTGCGGCCCCTGCAGCTCTACCCCAGTAGAACAGTCATCTCTCAGTGTACCAATAGACAGTGAAGGACCCTGTGATCTGACAGTAACGTTGCCCTGCTGCTGACCTTCTCAGATGGACTGTTTCTCCCCCAGATTTGTGTCACCCATATCCTGTGACCTCTGCATTAGTGTGAAAACATGTCAGCGGTTCCCCTGCAGCGGAGAGGAGAGGAGGAGCACTGGGTCATGTAGTCTATCCCCAGGGAACTGCCATAGAGGGAGCGGTGTCAGGACATGTGATGTCAGAGTTAGCCAGGGACAGAGTGTATATGTGGGGGGATGGGTGTCAGTGTGCCTGTGTGTGTGTATTCGTGCAAGGTTGTACAGGAAGCAGAGATAAGGATGTGATTTATTGTTGTAGATGCCTTACTGTTGCCGTGGTGAGAAGTCAGGAGGTTATCAGAGAACTGTTCCAGTTGATCAACTAACCAGGCGCATTAGATCAACTCCACTGGCCTTCAAAACCCATTGCAACAGTAACACAGAGGTCTCTCTGTCTGTGTAGAGAGAAATTATTGAGATATAATATGAATCAACTGCCACATCTACTGGACAAGGGAGATTTTCAGAGTGATAAGGAATGCAACCTGGCTTTCCTATAGAGATTTTTAAACTGAAATGTAAACAATGATAAAGTAGTACTATTTTGTTATTGGTCTCTTGTTACGTGTCCACATGACTATATACAGTACCTATATCATAGTTTTAAGAATATGTAGGAATATGATGACACAAATGCAGTGACAAGGATTGTCTTTTTGTGTTGGGTAACTGTCCTTCTGTGGAGCTGAGTCACGGCTCAAAGTGGCGGCCATCTTTGATACACAGGGTGGGACTACAACAGATGGAATTCTGGGTAGGGTAGGCTGGGTACTCTACACACAGAACCTCTGGTCCAAAACCAAAAGACAACACACACACACACACACATACTACACACATACTAACACACATAAATGTCCAGTCAGGTTAGGTAGTTTATACTACTGTGTACAGTGAAGTGGAGCTAGAGATCATAAAAGATCATAAGGGATTTACCGTTTACATGTTCAAAGTCGATCCACGTAACCGTAGGAGCTAGGAGCAGGCTAAAGTTGACCTATTCATTTTTGTAGGCATGTTTTTCTATTTCTGCATACATATCCCAGTACTCTGACTCCTCTGACTGTGTGACTCTTATCTGAACTGTGTCTAAAACTCTGTGTGGATGACTAACGGTATAGGATACTGATGAACCATCTCTGTAGTGAGCAGCTCCATGGGACACACACTCCCCAGGAAACTGACTGGTACACTGTAGGCTAGAGATGCTGGTCTAAATGGCCAGCCCCCTATCAAGGTCTATTGGTGAGTGTTCTGCAGCAATACCAGAGGCATGGCTGTAAATGTACAAGAGCAGGGTCTGGGAAATGTGCATGATGTGTTCTGGGCTCTATACTGTAGGAGGGGCTGTGATGCTGTTAGTAGCAGGTCAGTATGGTCATTGGTCAGACCCAGCCAGACAGTATTAGACATTAGGAATGACCTGACAGGTAGACAGTCAAAGGCAGAGCAGTGTTGGGAAGAGATGAGTGATGACTGGTATAACTGTTATTAATGATGGTGTGTGTATGGATGGAAGGGTTCAGTTTGGGAGGTGGGATACGTTCATCATCAGTAGGAACTTTGAGGACTGAGTACTGATGCCATTGGGGTGATGATAATGTGTAGAACTCCATTTAGAGTACTTCTTTTAGATTTTACTATGATGGGTTTTTCTCCATTAATTTATTCTGTACTGCTGAATCCTTTCTAAAGAGAGGTTGATGTAAAACCTTGATTATGTTTCTTTTTTTTTTTTAGGACTGATTTGTGATTATTTTCTCACGTCATTGCTTTGACAGCTGTCTGTCTGTCTGGGCCAAAGGGGATGGTGGTTTTCTGTGAGCGTTTGCGTCATCGCAGGTCAGCGCGACCCTGTATCAGCACATATTAATAAAAAACTATTCAAAATCGATCTACTTTGTGTTAATAATTGACTAGAGTTTCTCTACAATCTTTCTATGTGCATTCTAAGCTTAAAATGAAAAGGTGTCTTTAAGTGCTAATGCTTTGAGATGATTTATTCATGGTTTGGCCCGCAGGGTGATGGGATCTGAATATGGTGGTGTATTAAACCTCTGCCTCGTACCAACAGGAGTACAAGACTCAACCCTCCCTGCCTCTGCCTTGCTCTGAGTAAGCTCTCTTGTCAACCACATGCAGATGTAACTGTGGGTGGATTGATTATTTTTCTTGTCTTCTATCCAAGACCTTCAAACAAACAGAACAATCAAAAAAAGCAAAAGAAATGAGAAAAAATGAGAGAGAAAGGAGAAGTTGTTTCTATACGAGTCATACTCTCACTCCCACTCAGGGTTGGTTGGTTAGCGAGTGGTCCTGTACGCCCACCATGATTGGAAGACAACCAACAAGGTTATTCTATGTTGAATAGAGGGAAGGGAGGGTTAGTTAATGTAGAGAAATCAACGGTTGTTCATAACAAATGGTGCTGAGCACCAGTGGCAGACATTGAGAACAGAGGATGGTGGTTTCAGTCAGGGCTGGGCAGATTACTTTAAAAATGTAAAGAGTTGCTTAGGTATACAGTAGGCTTAGTAGGCCATATGATAATGCCAACTGCAGATCACATGGATAGAAGGATGGTACAGTACTGTACAACCACCATTTTGGATGTTTCATAGCAGAAAGCCAGCCATTCACAGGAAGTGAAACTACATTAGTGAGTTTGCCATGGCGACAACAAACTACAAGCATTAATGTTTCTGTAGTGTTCACTTCCCCTTAACTTATAATTTGTGATGTGAGGGCCCTACATCAAAAAGTGAAGGGGTTTGTAGTACAGTAGCCAGCCTCCCTTGAAAGCTCCTTGTTACTGATAGTGTGTCATCAGTGTTTGATGAGTGTCTTTTGCTTCCTTGATGGCTCATAATCCTGGCCATTGTAGAATCTGATCGCCATCTAATTAGCTCTTAGCTTATTATTATGTGCATCAGAGCGTCTTAATTCATAATTATATGGCTCCCTACTACCATCATCATCAATCCTGTCCCTCTGCTCATTTGCTCTGTCCGCTTGGTGTGTGTGTGTGTGTGTGTGTGTGTGTCTATGTGTGTGTTTCATACAAAATGTGTGTTTCGTACAGTATAGTACATGTATGATACACACACACTCCTCCCTCTCCCGACCCATACTGTGCCCCCTCAGTGGTAGTCCCTGTGGGGGAGCTCTCCAGCCTTGACCACCCAGTCACCCCACACTTCAGCACTGTTACAATAGCAGACACACGCAATCACACGCCTAGGGCCTACTAGGTAGACAGATAGAGGGGGAATCTGCATCATTTACACAGCCTCCGTGTCACCCCAGATACACTCCTCCACTCCCCAGCACTCACACAGCCACAGAGGTGAGGCCATCTCAGCAGAAAGGTTAAAATAGCCCTTGCCAATGTTAGTGGCCATTTTGGGCACTCTGAGATGGCATGAGTAGTACACATCACACACAGAACCTAACATCACTGTAATAATAGAGAGTCAGCTATTAAACTCAAACTGAACCAGCACTGGTGATGTCACTGGGTTCTTCCTGGTTCTTTACTGCCCTCAAGTGTTTGGATTTAGCTGTGTTCCTTTATTATACAGTATGTGTCAAGGTAGTGATAGTAGGCTATGATTCTCCTTTATTTTTCCCTCTGTCTCTCCGTCTCTTTGTTAGTGTTTGCTACAGAGTAGTGTCCTCTCTTTCACACCTCTCTGCATTCCCTTTCTCTTCGAAGCCAATACTTTATCAAGTAGAATATTAGAGATCAGCAGATTCTCTTCCACTCCTAAAGGGTGTCTCTCTGCTCCATTTATATTTGAAGAAAATACAGCATGCGGTATGAGAAGGAATATATATTTTTTAATTGCATATATTTTGGATACAAATAATGGAAAATGTTTTAGTCACTAACAGAATATCCCTCTATACGGGAGGGTAAAATAATGAATGGTCATTGAAGCATTAGTAATACTAATTCAATCAAAAAGCAATAAAATAAAAGCAAACAAATATATCACACAAAAAAAAGGGATTAACAATTGTTACATAAAAACCTGACTTACACTTCAGAATAACTTTGTCTCTAAGAAGTGCTAGTTTACTGAAACAACTAAACTAACTAAAAGCAATGGATTTGAACCACAGTTTAGCATGGGCACTCTGAATAATAGTAACTACAGCTGGGGGCAACCCCAAAGCTAGCAGCTTACCAGCGCAGTATTATACTTACATTTTAGTATACAGTTATGTCCTGTGAATGCATTAATGCATCATTCATGTTGTTAAGAATGCATTCATAAGAATATACAACACTATACAAGAAGCAGCTTCAAGTAAGTGTTACGATATTATATAATGTCCTATTATCTTATACTGTTTTATATTACAGTGTATATTATGTTATATTTTATTATATTTAGACTTAGTTTCATGTTATATGTTCTAATATATATATATATTATACATTTTCAACTGGCTTCACGCCATTGTTGACCAGTCCTGGTCCTGCTTGTTCACCAGAGCAGTTTTCTTCATCTGCTGACCCACAGGGCTGTTCTCCAACCCTAGACACAGAACACAGTAAGACAGGCAGGATCAGGAAACAAAACATTGTTATTATTAAAATACAGTGGAGCAAAAGCTTAGAACAGTGTTACTTTAGCAATAGTTATAAAATCACCTGTCAGACAGCAGAGGTCCTCCTCCATTCATCTGAGGAGGTCCTGGACTCTGTGCATCAGGAGTCAGTTCCTTAGTCTCGTCGTTAACCCTGTTGGAGAAATAAGACATCATCAAGATTCACATTCATGATCCACCAAAACACTGTTCCCTATAGAGACAGAGACTAACATGAACCGTGGGATGATAGGGTTGTTGAGGTTATTATCTAATTAGTAGATGTATCAATACATACTGGATCAGGCAACATGGTCTCACATACTCAACCTTCTCTACCATTCCATGCAACTCTAAATGTGTAGTATGTGCTGCTATACATGGAACATTGTTTGAAAAATAAACACTCACCTTCTATATGTCACGCGTCCATTGCTCTGAGGTTGACCCAGAAGTTGTGTGTCATCAGTCTGGCCGTTAACCCTGTGGGAACAATAACAGGGTGGTCATCAGGGTTAACACTTTTGATCCACCACAAGAAAAAGGTTATTAACATGACCCATGGTGAGATTACAGATGAAGGATCTTAATTTGATCACTCTTTTGTTGCTGAGAATTTTCCTGCACAGCAGGAAATGCAATCTTGTAGTGTATTCAAGGTATAAAAAGGTTTCTAAAGTTGGTAATTTCCACTTTAAAATGGCAGACTATCAAGGTATTCATCAATGAAGAGCTATCAAGGTATTCATCATGTGGTAAAGTTTACCTGGCCTTATGGTTTCCATTCACCAGAGTAAATCCAGCATGTCTCTTCTGAGAGAATGCAGTGTCTGTTCCCTCACTGCCCATTGGCTGCACGATCCTCTCGCCTTGACTGATAAAACATTTATTTACATGCATTAGCATTTATCATGCTCATTAGATATTACATGCATTAGAAAATAAGGATAATGTGTAAAACAAACTGGTCTTTCTATTAAACCTGTGGGAGCAAAGACTCATGGGATCAGCTCTGCCTGATCCAGCTCTGACTGAGTATAGAGTATAGTGAGATCCAATCGGTAAATGAAGTAATGAGGATCTCTCTCAGAGAAATGTTTACCTGTTCACAAGATGCCCATTCAGTAGAGAGGACTCAACATGTGTCTCCTGACCGTGTGTTGGGTCCCTCTCCTCTTCCACCCCATCCCCATTGTCCCTGATGGTTCAGAGTGGCAAATGCAATTAGAGATTGAGGAAAACATGAAGTATAGTTGGAGCATAAATATTATGTTCAATAGATAGGCTGTCTAACCTGCCAACGACAAGCACAGATCGGAGAGACTCAGCATCCTCAGCAGCTGGATCATCAGGATCTCCGTTGTCCCTGAGAGAAGTCCAAAAACGTACGTGTTACTTCTTGCTGCTCTAAGATGTTGTCTGGCCTGATAACTGACATTTAGTAATGTATCGTGAATCACTTCAGCATATTTGTCAGGCGCAGGACACAGAACTGAGTAAACAACGTACTTTACTCGGAAAAAAACAAACACTAATTTCCACGCAGGGAAAACACACCAGCTCACAAAAGCGTATGACACAACACAATGAACAAACACGCACAAAACCATGTGGGAACCAGATGTGTACAAACAAGACAAAACAAATGGAAAATAGAAACGTAGATCGGTGGCAGCTAGAAAGCCGGTGACGACGACCGCCGATAGCCGCCCACACAAGGAGAGGCACCAACTTCGGCGGAAGTCGTGACAATATTAAACCACGTAACTCCTAAAAATGTCCTCAGGTTGACTGAGTCTGACTCACCTCTGGTTTTCCCAGTTGGTGTTAAGGTAGTCCCGATCCAGCCGAACTAGCTGTGCAAGAGCAAGCCTGGTGTTGTGTGTGATGAACAAATGAAAAACAAAGTTCAGTCCTTGGACCCTAATACAAAAAAATAAGCCATACATTTATCCTCTCTGAATTCATCTTGGACAGCTAAGCTGACTGGCTGTACACTCTGAGCAATATTGTTGCTGCAGGTCATAAAAGGTACTCACGGCTGTTTGTCTCTCCAAGGAATGTAGCCATATCTATACAATAAGAAACCAGCAATGCCCAGCAGCAGAGTCAAGCTAACACCAGCTGAAAAACAAAATGCTGTCTACGTCAGTTGTTGAGATCCTGTTAAACTGTGCTATCGAAGTATCATGTAAAGGAAACAAAACTTGACGCAGACCAATTTTTTGAAATATATATTTGTACAATTATAAAGACAAACAGAAAATAAACAAAAAAAGAATCACATACACAAAATACATTGCATACAAAACTAAATCAAATAGCAGCAGACCATTTTCATCAGTCAATACAGTTTTTAAATACGGTTAGTATTACAACTTAGCAATTGATAGCAGCAGATATACTGTAATGTCATAATACTGTTAATGTTGTTAATGCAGACACATTTTCTGAGCTTTTCAAAACAACTAGTAAAATAAATGTAGATAAAATATCAAATAGTAGTACTCTTTTAAGAGCTTTTTCAATAAAGGACAATAGGGGGACCATACTTTCAAGAATGGGAATCCGCAGTTCTGTAAGTCCATTGTTAATTCTTCTAATGGCAAGAAATCTGCAACTTGTTTTAACCACAGTTGAAAAATGTGGGTGGGTTGTCATTTTTCCAACACACAAGAATACATATATTTGCAAAGTAAGAAATAGTTATCAGCAACCTTATCTTGTCTGAATCAATAATAATATATATATATATAAAAAGGAATGATGTATGCACTAACTGTAAGTTGCTCTGGATAAGAGCGTCTGCTAAATGACATAAATGTAAATGTAGATGAAAGTGCACAATACTGCCTTATCTAGACACAGAATGGTAAAATAGTCAGGCTTAACATATCAGTTAGACCAAACGTTTTGTTGGATGAAAGCTGAATTGAGAATGTCATGATTTATTGGTTATGTTAACATGTATTTGTGAATCAACAGAACTGCTGTATTAATGTGGGGAATCTGTAAGTATCCTGTCAGATGTGTTGGTGAAGCAAGGTAGGTTTATGGAGTCCAGGTGAGTATGGTGTAACATTTATTTAAACATGTCAGCATCACATGTATTTCTTTAGTGTTACTGTTTTTCTGGGTGAATAAGGTTTGTAAAATATCCTTGGGGTTGGGGGTAATTTCTAAAGTATGGTAAGCAGAAGTGGTCTCATCTCATTGGCAACAATAGCAAGGTAAGTTTATGATGAAACTTGCATGTGTTTTGATTAAGTTGATCACATAGTCCTCAGTCATACAATTGTTAATAATGGAATTTTCTCTGAATGTCTTTTCTTGTAACAAACATTCTATCACAGGTGCAGGATGCAGTGTCCAGTGGGCTAACTGGCATAGCCTGCACAGATGAGCAGCGACAATGGAATGCAGGGACTTGGAGGAACCTTGAGCCAAAGCGGTTAAACAGCATTGACTTCACACACCATAAGGCCAGTGACCAATATGCAGAAAAGTGTCCAGAATGTCCACCCCTGCCTCCCACTCCTGCATTCCGACAATAATATCACAGCCAGTAGCATTACAGGTCAAATTGGACTGAAAGGAATATTTATTTGTAGCTGTACAATTTTAATGTATTTGTACTGATGTGTGTCTCTTCTGTTCAATGCTTTCTAACTCCATATAATAACTTAATATAGATTATCTACCCTTTCCCAGCCACATGGAGAGCATGTCAATTACAACTGCCAGAAGTGCCTGTCCTACAATGAATTTCTGAAACTTGACCCAACCCAGTCGACTGCTTTAGAACAGATCACAAAAGGAGCAGAGTGCCTCACACTTGTGGCATGACTCAAGGAAGCTTTGACTTACTGCAAGCTCAGCCAAGAAGGTCCCTGTCAGGGAATCCACCAACCCTGGTAAGTTTCACCAGGAGCATCTGTATCCCAGGTTCCGAGGGAATGCAGCCACACGCTACGGGAAAGATAATGAGCTGATGGACTCCCAGTGGCTGGAAGACTGTGGATACTCTGTGGACCACAGAGGCACTGTTGTCAGGGTTGAAGAGCCATGGCTATCAGCAAGCCCTGACGGAGTGCTGAACTCCAAGGAGCTGTTGAAGATCAAATGTCCTGTCATGGGGAAGGGCTGTGATTCTCTGGATGATGTCTTCAATGGGAAAGCCTGTGATGTGAAGGTGGTGGAGGGCACACCCCAACTGCAACCACGTGGGCCACGTGGCAACTACATGCAGGTGCAAATTGGTATGTTTTGCACAAGACTGAGAGAAAGTAAGGTGCTCATCTGGACTCCCAGCAAGTTGTCATCTCTGTTCTTTATGATGCACCTATCTGTGCAGAGGCTGTCATGAGGTTGAAGGCCTTCTACTTTACACACATGCTGCCATTTATTGTTGAGGAGCATCAGGCAGGCAGATTGTCACTGAGTGACAAATATATGCAGCTCTGTAGAAGTATGTAGTCAGATATCTCTCCTGTTTGCAGTTACTATTAACAAATTGTTTTTCAATTAAAAAGCCTGACTTAATGCATCAACAGTCACAGTATTGTGGAAATTGTTTTTATGGCTTTGTTTTTTATTAATATTAATGAGTATGTAAAACAAATAATTAAGTTGAGTTGTTATAGAATGAATTTAAATGTATTTAATGTAACTTTTGACAGAAATTTTATATATTGGGAAATCGACCCTGTGAATGGCATTTGACTGGTCAGTTCATTCAGCATCTTCATGAATGATATCCCCACGCAGGTTACACATGGCAGCACAGATTCAAAGTATTTTGTCCATTTTAGATGAGAGGTTGATTGGCACTGTCTGTGAGATGAATCTAAGTGTCACACCCTGACTCAGGGGACTAGTATATGTTGAGTCAGGGTGTGTATATTCCTTGTTGTATATATTCTATGTTGTATGTATAGATCTATGTTGGCCGGTGTGGTTCCCAATCAGAGGCAGCTGTCGCTCGTTGTCTCTGATTGGGGATCATACTTAGGCAGCCTATTGGCACTGTGTAGTTGTGGGATCTTGTTCCGTGTAAGGTACTCACGCGAGGAAGCGTATGACTGGGCAGGCTCCGTGTTATGCGGAGCTACGTACTGTGTCGCCAGTGCGCCGGCACAGTCCTGTACGTCCTGTGCTTGCACCACGCACGTGCCGTGCGAAGATGGGCATCCAGCCAGGAAGGGGTGTGCCGGCTCAACGCTCCTGGTCTCCAATATGCCTCCTCGGTCCCGCATATCCTGCGCCAGTTCTACGTACTATATCGCCAGTGCGCATGCACAGCCCAGTGCGTCCTGTGCTGATGCCTCACACATACTGTGCGGAAGTAGGCATTCAGCCAGGACGGGTTGTGCCAGCTCTCCGCTCCAGACTTCCAGTCCGCCTCCACAGTCCGGCCCGGCCTATTCCTGCTCCTCGCACCAAGCCAGTGGTGCGCGTCGCCAGTCCGGCCCGGCCTGTTCCTGCTCCTCGCACCAAGCCAGTGGTGCACGTCGCCAGTCCGGCCCGGCCTGTTCCTGCTCCTCGCACCAAGCCAGTGCTGCGCGTCGCCAGTCCGGCCCAGCCCGTTCCTGCCCCTCGCACCAGGCCAGTGGTGCGTGTTCCTAGTCTGGTCCGGCCCGTGCCTGCTCCTCGCACCAGACCAGTGGTGCGTTTGTCCAGTCCGGCACGGCCCGTGCCCGTTCCACCGGTGCCTGGTCCGGCACCGGTCAGCTGCTCCACTCCGGAGCCAGAGCAGTCCGCTCCACCGGTGCCTGATCCAGTTCTGGTCAGCTGTTCCACTCCGGAACCAGAGCAGTCCGCTCCACCGGTGCCTGATCCTGCTCCGGTCAGCGGCTCCACTCCGGAGCCAGAGCAGTCCGCTCCACCGGTGCCTGATCCAGCTCCGGTTAGCGGCTCCACTCCGGAGCCAGAGCAGTCCACTCCACCGGTGCCCAGTCCAGCTCCGGTCAGCGGCTCCAGTCCAGACCATGACGTCAGCCCCTCTCCAGGTTCGGGGTCTCCCACACCAGGGTACAGACAGGGCCTGGCGTATCGTGGGAGGAAGGAGAGGGGAAGCAGCGCGCCGAGGTCCAGACCAGACCAGGGGCGCAACAGGGAGGCGGAGAGGGTGTGGTCGAGGCGGAATGCCCACCCGGCCCCTACCCTGGTATGTGAAGGTGGTGCGGTCGGAGTACTATCACGCCCTGACTCAGGGTACTCGTATATGTTGAGTCAGGGTGTGTATATTCCTTGTTGTATATATTCTATGTTGTATGTATAGATCTATGTTGGCCGGTGTGGTTCCCAATCAGAGGCAGCTGTCGCTCGTTGTCTCTGATTGGGGATCATACTTAGGCAGCCTATTGGCACTGTGTAGTTGTGGGATCTTGTTCCGTGTAAGGTATGTTGTGTGTTCTACCTTGGACTTCATGTTTCGTTTGTTGTTTTGTCGTGGTGTTTATAAGTTAATAAACATGTACGTATATCACGCTGCGCCTTGGTCTGACCCGTCATTCAACGAACGTGACACTAAGTCGTTTGAGCCTTTGAATTACGCGTTCCACATGAACCCTCACGTTAACTATCCGTATTGTACATGTGGTGTCCTCCTCTGACAGCTGTACCACCTCTTTTTGTGAAGGCTGGAATTGTTAGTTTGATCTTCCTCTCGTGTAGCAGATCACGGATTGTGAAGCCCCGTTCAGCCATGACCTCATCACCTGGACAGAGGTACTCCAGTTGGTCTGTAAGGTCTAACTGAAAGCTGCCTTGGTAGAGGAGTAGAAGATGTTCCACCAGGGTAAAAAAGGCAGCAAAAGACAAGCCTGTATGCAGTCGACAGAGTGCTTCGTTCCTCAGCAGGGTTTTGTAGAGAGGTGCTGCTGGGCACTGTCCCTGCCTCACAGGTAGTGGGCTTTACATGGGTCTTCCCATTGGGTTTGGGCATCCTTCTCTGAAGGCATATCCATTCCATCTATCTGTGTTGGCCAATCCCCATGTTCAATTTGGTGAACACTTGAGCCTGTTGTGTCATCTGTAAAAAATTCAGCATGGCTTGTTAAACAAGTCAATGGACAATTAACAACAAAACTGTACAATAAAACACCATACTGCATGGACGCTCCTAATAAGATTTAATAATCATAATAATTAAGTATATATAAAATGGGAATTTTTTATTGAGTTGTAGAGGAAATAAATTGTGCTATTATGAGACCGTGCTTAGATACAAAAGCGAGAGGGAGACACAAAATGAGAGCAGGCAAACTGCTCAAGCGTTTGGCTTACCTGTCACTGATGACTGGCTGACCAACTCCTGACGCTTCTTCACCAGTGGAGCATCGTAGCCAAGCCATTTTTCTGGGTAAGGATGCTCCACTGTAGGCTTCTTGTCAGATAAGTGGAAGGAATGTTTTGGTGGTTTCTTTAGGTTCAACGCTTTGAGCCAGAGCCGCAAAGACTCTGCGTCTTTAGGAGGTGGATGCAGGTCGTATGGGGCTCCACTGGTACATTCAGATCGACGTAGAGGTGTTCAAAACATTGCTGTTGTAAGAACTGCCTCCTCTTCATCCATTTATTGTGACAGCCTCGTACTGAACATATAATGCTTGTCATGTTGATCGATTTTAGGATTTTGTGCGGTTCTGTCAGTGTAAAACCATCAAGCTCTCAACTAAAAGTACCACTTTTGCATGCGCCAGCGTCGCGCGAATGTTGCCGGAAATAGAAACACTATTCTGCTTCGAATCCCGGTCCCACTACTCTTCTTCACACCTCCATTCTATCAGTATCTCCTTTATTAATGTCTATCGGTTTCAATAAAACACTAAAATAGTATTTGTTTAAAAGAAGAAGACGAAGATGAAGAAGAAAAATAATACGAAGCTGTGGTGACAGTAGAATGTCAAACAAAATAAACAATATGGAAACACTCACCAGTGATTTTCTTTGTGTTGCTAGTGGCTTTGGCCTTGTCTCCATTTCCTGAGTATAATCAGAGAGTAAAGTCATTTCAATTGAATACGTTCTTTATCAAAGCAGTGACACAGAATAATGTTTTAACCATTGGGACTGATAGAGATGCAGTAGACCGTAATGAGCTGTCTTTATATTAGTTAAGAGTACTTACCTGATGTGTCACCGGAGGTGTCAGTCAGATTGTCAGTCGGATTGAAAAGTGGAGTTGTCACAGGCTCATGCAACCTCTCTACAGACAAAGATCAGACAAAGAAGTGATTTTGTCTTATCTTACGTACAATGCTCTCCCTCGCCCTCCATTTGGCAAATCTGACCATAATTCAAGCCTTCTGATTCCTGCTTACAAGCAAACACTAAAGCAGAAAGTACCAGTGACTCGCTCAATACGGAAGTGGTCAGATGACGTCGATGCTACGCTACAGGACTTTTTTGCTAGCACGGACTTGAATATGTTCCAGGATTCATCCAATGGCATTGAGGAGTATACCACCTCAGTCACTGGCTTCGTCAATAAGTGCATCGACGACGTCGTCCCAACAGTGACCGTACGTAAATATCCCAACCAGAAGCCATGGATTACAGGCAACATCCGCACCGTGCTAAAGGCTAGAGCCGCCGCTTTCAAGGAGCGGGACACTAATCCAGACGCTTATAAGAAATCCCGCTATGCTCTCAGACGAACCATCAAACAGGCAAAGCGTCAATACAAGACTAAGATTGAATCCTACTCACCGGCTCTGACACTCGTCGAATGTGGCAGGGCTTGCAAACTATTATGGACTACAAAGGGAAACCCAGCAGCGAGCTGCCCAGTGACGCGAGCCTACCAGACAGGCTAAATGCTTTATATGCTCGCTTCGAGGCAAGCAACACTGAAGTATGCATGAGAGCACCAGCTGTTCCGGACGACTGTGTGATCACGCTCTCCGTAGCCGATGTGAGCAAGACCTTTTAAACAGGTCAACATTCACAAGGCCGCGGGTCCAGATGGATTACCAGGCAAGCGGTACCGGAGCACCAAGTCTAGGTCCAAAAGGCTCATTAACAGATTCTACCCACAAGCCATAAGACTGCTGAACAATTAATCTACCCCCCTTTGTTTTTACACTGCTGCTACTCACTGTTTATAATCTATGCATAGTCACTTTACCCCTACCTACATGTACAATTTACCTCGACTAACCTGTACCCCCGCACATTGACTCGGTACCGGTACCCCCTGTATATAGCCTAGTTATTGCTATTTTATTATGTTACTTTTTCAAACTTTAGTTTATTTAGTAAAACTGCATTGTTGGTTAAGGGCTTGTAAGTAAGCATTTCACAGTAAGGTTGCATTTCACCTGTTGTATTCGGCGCATGTGACAAATATATATATATATATTAGTTTGCTGATATTAAAGTATTCACCCGTGGTGTTAGTCGGATTGCAAATTAAAATGTCAGTTGAATTGTCAGTCTACATTTTTTACAGCAGACGCTCTTATCCAGAGAAATTAGGGTTAAGTGCCTTGCTCATTAAGGTTAAGTGCCTTGCTCAAGGGCACATCAAAATATATTTTGCGTAGTCATTTTGGGATTTGACCCAGAGTCCTTTTGGTTACTGCTCCAGCGCTGTTAACCGCTAGTTTACCTGTCGCCAGTCAAATTAAAACGTGGAGGTGTCACAACCTAATTCCTCCTCTGGACAGACAAACTAAGATAATAATGTGGGTGTCTGTATGGGCTCTTATAAGATACCTAGGCTACTGCAAGCAGTTTAAAATGAAAGAAAACAGGAAAATCATTCTTTACCTGCAACAATGTAATGCAAATGGCACTCCTCAAACATGCCCTTAAGAGAAGACATGGTGGCAGTAAGTATCTATAAAATCATATTCAACAATCAAATTATCAATTGTGTGAAATAATAACAGGACTCACCTGGGGAACATGAAAGAATTTGAATGTCAGATTCAGGCATTCAGAGAGGATGATAGCACTGTTGTTCACTCTTATCACTTTATCAGAAACATTAGCCTCAAAAGGCTTGTTCAATCCACGGTAGGCTATTGAAGTCTGTGGAAAAGCACATAAGAAAATAAAGAATTGAATTCAGGTATTGCATCAAAGAGCCCTGATTTGTAATACAACATAGTACTTATTATCTGGAAAACAAATACCAACATATACAGTCTGTGTGCTGATTCTTCACCCTTTCCCCCAAAGTGTACACTTGCACACTTCCCACCATGGTTAAAAACATTGGATTGATGTAAACATCAGCTGGAGGGACTTTCCAACATTGTGAAATCCATGGCGGGAAGTGTGCAAGTGCGCACTTTGGGGGAAGGGTGGAGAATCAGGACGAAGCCTGTAGTACAAATCCTGCATAAAAACATAAGATCTCCACTAACATTGTTGGAGTACACCTCAATTTCAGATCCAGCCGGAGTTTCATATTGGTACACATATTCATCTCCCGTCTTCAAATCTTCACAGAACCTGTCAATTTTCTTGATGGGAGAGCATGCTAAGCAAGCTATGGAAGAAGACATTCCTTTAGTGCAACTTTCGATGCAGCTTTACTTTAACGTTACTGACAAACTTCCTTAAACACAAGCACAAGCAAAATGAAATAGAGATAGACCGCAGTTACCAATGTTTGAGATCCTGATACAGTTAAACAAATCACAGGGACAAACAGGTTGTGTATGAGGCTAACAGGTTGCTAGCAGACCTCGCCCAGGTGACACAATACAGCAAGATAACTTTCTGCCTTCAGGGCGTTTTATAGCAATGTAGCAATGTTAAAGTGCAAATACTGTGTTACAATTTAGTCTTTACCTTGAAACGGGAGCAACAAAAATCCAAACAGGCTGAATAGATACATTTTTAGTCTGTAGTCTGTTTAGAGCTGCCTTCTTGCTTGCTGGTTTAGTAAAAAAGGTTTCACTTTTCTTGTTCCTGCTTCAGTATGTTCCTGTAAGAAAACAGGAGGAGTTATAAGTTACTGTATAACTACAGTTTCTAAACCCAGAGACGCAACATCACGAGAACGCTTGCTAAGCAGACTAAGTAAACCAAGCCGAGGATTGAGGTTTGAGAAGTCAATGAGAGAAGTGAAAAATTCTTCCTTAGTTGTTAATTTTCTCGAAATCTAAAGGCACAACCTAGAGTTGAGCTAATTTCTTAAGTATTTGAACATGTTATTACTCCAACTAGTGCCTTTGATTTGGCGGCCTGCACATGCACAGATTGGCACGAGACGACCGTTAGACCCGATGACGTGTTTCTGCGCATGAGCTTAGCAAGTCAACATTACCATGACATCAACTTCAAGTGTAATCAGGGATTTCTATTGAAGAAGTAATTTTAGCATATCTTCATACTGTACTGTCTTTGGTATAACTTTCTCAATAGACAACTGATATGGGCTGTAGCTTTTATTGTGCCTCATTGTTCAAAGTGTTCAAAGTTGTGATTTATAAATACGTGGAGTTAGATGAACACTAAGTACACAAGGACATTTTGATTTGAATAGGTAATCAAAAATGCAAAATATTTTAAAGGACTTGGTGGGAAGTTGTAGTTATAATCATGTCACTCCATTTGCTAACTTAGTTCAATTTACACATCTACACCCACAAGCCACTGTGGCCCCAATGGAATTCTGAATCTCCAGGGTGGGATAACCCCCCACCCCAAAGCCCTGTCTCTTATACTGAACAAAAATATACACGCAACACGCAACAATTTCAAAGATTTTATTGAGTTACAGTTCATATAAGGGAATCAGTCAATTGAAATAAATGTATTAGGCCCTAATCTACGGATTTCACATGACTGGAAATACAGATATGCATCTGATGCTCACAGATACCTTTAAAAAAAGGTAGGGGCGTGGATCAGAAACCAGTCAGTATCTGGAGTGACCACCATTTGCCTCATGCAGCGCACACATCTCCTTCACATAGAGTTGATCAGGCTGTTGATTGTGGCCATTGGAATGTTGTCCCACTCCTCTTCAATGGCTGTATGAAGTTGCTGGATATTGGCGGGAACTGGAACACGCTGTTGTACACGTCGATCCAGGGCATTCCAAACATGCTCAATGGGTGAAATGTCTGGTTAGTATGCACATTTTCAGCTTCCAGGATTTGTGTACAGATTCTTGCGACATGGGGCCGTGCATTATTATGCTGAAACATGAGGTGATGGCGGCGGATGAATGGTACGACAATGGGCCTCAGGATCTCGTCACGGTATCTCTGTGCATTCAAATTGCCATCGATTAAATGCAATTGTGTTCATTGTCCGTAGCTTATGCTTATGCTTGCCCATACCATAACTCCACCGCCACCATGGGGTGTTCACAACATTGACATCAGCAAACCGCTCGCCCACATGACGCCATACACGTGGTCTGCGGTTGTGAGGCCGGTTGGATGTACTGCCAAATTCTCTAAAAACGACGTTGGAGGCGGCTTATGGGTAGAGAAATGAACATTCAATTCTCTGGCAACAGCTCTGGTGAACATTCCTGCAGTCAGCATGCCAATTGCACGCTCCCTCAAAACTTGAGACATCTGTAGCATTGTGTTGTGTGACAAAACTGCACATTTTAGAGTGGCCTTTTATTGTCCCCAGCACAAGGTACACCTGTGCAATGATCATGCTGTTTAATCAGCTTCTTGATATGCCACACCTGTCAGGTGGATACATTATCTTGGCAAAGGAGATATTCTCACTAACAGGGATGTAAACAAATTTGTACACAACATTATTCAGAAATAAGCTTTTCTGGGTTATTTTATTTCAGCTCATGACACACTGGACCAACACTTTACATGTTGCATTTATTTTTTTGTTCAGTACATACTGTGGGTGAACACTAGAGCATAGCCTTTCAATGTGAGTGGAATCCATCTGTATAGATCAAACATAGTTATCTTCTTTGTCAAATGTCATTAATGTTAATGACAATAGAACATTTGTACATTCAGGCAAACTACTGAGGGAGAGGCATCATCTACCGATGTATCAACCGTCTACACACAGAAACTCAGCCCACCTGTCTGTCTGTCCTTCCTCCATCTGTATGAAGAAGAAGATTACATATAATATATCACTACCACAGACAAAAGGTATGGGAAATGTCCATATCAGTAAACTCATTATCCTCCACATACTGTACCATACCATCATTGTTTCCTGTGTGTTACTGGTGAACACATCAGACATCCAACAAAGACAGACATGCAGTACTTTAGACTCAGTACAGTTGTGTATATGAGCACATCTGTGAGGGTCTACAGTAGCTACTGTAGAAACCAGGAGCATTAGTGTGGCTCGTGTGTGTGTGTGTGTGTGTGTGTGTGTGTGTGTGTGTGTGTGTGTGTGTGTGTGTGTGTGTGTGTGTGTGTGTGTCTCTACATGAACTTAAAAAACTGAAAACAAGAGTGACAGAAGACAAAATAAATAATCCGTTTGATCTTTCCCTCTCCTCCAGAGTGTCTCATTTGAAGAAAACACGACCACGTGCTGGAAAGGAATGTTTTAATGATAAAAGGAATGAAACACATATTATAATATTAAGAAGCGTTGGACCAGTAACCCAAAAGTCGCTGGTTCGAATCCCCGAGCCGACTAGGTGAAAAATCTGTTGAGGTACCCTTGAGCAAGGCACTACACTTTAATTGCTCCTGTAAGTCGCTCTGGATAAGAGCATCTGCTAAATGACTCAAATGTTAATATATTAAATAAAACAAGTTGTGACCAAGAACAAAACTCTGCAGAATAGCCTTCCTAAATTTGCAGGCTTAAAAGTATATATGACAATGACAATAATGTGGAGGTTCAAACTAATACATGCAGAAGGTTTGTTACAAATAATACAAGAGATTATGAGGGACAATTGTATACATCAGACCTGAGTCGTTCATTAAACAATAGTCTTAAGTAACTTGCTCACTTGTATTGGTTGATTATAAGCAATGAATGAGCAGACTGTCAATCCAACAGTCAAAATGCATAGTACTATAAATTGGTAATGAAAATGTAATAAGGAAATCAAACTAAATACATGTATAAGGTAACTAACCATAAAAAGCATCAGGCAAAAGCCATTCATAAAAGTATGGGACCAACCCACAGACATGACATATCAAATACATTACAATTAAGTAAAATAACCATCATCAAAATATGAAGAAAATGAACCTTTTCTGACACTAAGGTTATAAGGTCTCAAAGTATGTGGGTATGTAATTCACCTAAGTCATTTGACCTGACAGATACTCTCAATGTGATAAACGTGATAAACATTCTAATGAAATGGTGAACACATATCAACATAGCTACACAATTGCTGTCTAAAGGTGTGGTATTTTGCACCATGTCACCAGTAGGTGGGGACGTGGGGTACAGTTCCTTCCGCAAGAACTGCGGGTAACACTTCCTATGAATACCCTTTTCATAATGCGTTATAAGTGCATTTATAACACCTTATAATCTATGCAATATGCATGACATAGGCTCTAATGGCTGCTAATAAATGTCATTATAAGCGAACAGCATAATGCCTTCCGACTGGGCACAGACGTCAAATCAATGTCTATTCCAATGTTGATTCAACCAGTGTGTTCCTCAGTGGGTTATGATTATGAAGCAAAGTGGTATGCCCTACATGAAATACTCTTTAGGAAATTGTGTCAGAGGGGTATACTGTAACGTTGTCACGAACGTTGAGAGACGGGTCGGACCAGGGTGCAGCGTGAAAAGCGTACGTTTATTAACTAAATAAACATTCAACAAAAGAAGAAACAACGTAACGTGAAGTCCAAAGGGCTATACACATACCAGCCTAACAGGAACAAGATCCCACAATACACAGTAGGAAATAGGCTACCTAAGTATGATCCCCAATCAGAGACAACGAGCGACAGCTGCCTCTGATTGAGAATCATACCCGGCCAGACATAGAAATAGAAAACTAGAACATACACATAGAATATCTAACATAGATTTCCACACCCTGACTCAACAAACTAGAGTTCTATAGGTCAGGGCCTGACAAATGTAGGAGTTTCACACTCCAGTTAAAGGGATAGTTCACCCAAATTATAAAATGTAATTAGCTTTCTTTACTCTGTAAGCAGTCTATGGACAAGCTCAGATAGCATTCTATGGTTTGGTTTTGGATGGGTGGGCGTATAAAGCGAACGTCTAACAACCCAAAGGTTGCGTGTTCGAATCTCATCACAGGATACTTTAGCATTTTCGCTAATTAGCAACTTTGCAATAACTTAGCATGTTAGCTAACCCTTCCCCTAACCTTAATCCTTTAACCTAACTCCTAACCCTAACCTTAACCCCTAAGCCTAGCTAACATTAGCCACCTAGCTAACCTTACCCACAAGAAATTTGAATTTGTAACATATCAAACTTTTAGCAAATTCATAACATATTGTACAAATTGCAATTCTTATCATATTGTAAGAATTGCAATTCAAAACATATCATACACATTTTTATTTGTAACATATAATATGAAATGGATGATGGACATCCACGAATTAATACATACCATACGAAACGTAACAAACAGTATCATACTAACTGGAGTATCCCGGACGTATTTTTACTATGTTACTACCCCTGAGTCCACGTTTGGGGGGGCCATAAAAGACTGTAAAAACACCAGCTCCATGTGATTTTAATTTAGAAAATCTGTTCCAAAGTATTCCCACACATAATATAGAGATATACAGTGGGGGAAAAAAGTATTTAGTCAGCCACCAATTGTGCAAGTTCTCCCACTTAAAAAGATGAGAGAGGCCTGTAATTTTCATCATAGGTACACGTCAACTATGACAGACAAAATGAGAAAAAAAAATCCAGAAAATCACATTGTAGGATTTGTAATAAATTTATTTGCAAATTATGGTGGAAAATAAGTATTTGGTCAATCACAAAAGTTTCTCAATACTTTTGTAACGATCCCGGCAGTCTGAGTCGGGTCCTGTCTGTGTACTAGTTTTTCTGCTCGTGATCTCCAGTTTCCCGAGGGTTCTGGAACGCTCCCTGCCTGGTTGCCGGGCAACGTTGCTAGGCGGGAGCTCTCTTGATTTCCGCACCTGCATCCCATCAGCAATCTGCACACCTGGTCCTGATCATCACCCTTCTTAGGCTCTGGCCTAACATCCATTCCCTGCCGGATCGTTAGCCATGAACAGTATGTTTATCAGCGGATCAGTCTTAGAGCTTAGAGCATTAGTTTTGTTGTTTTGCACCTTGTTTGCTTGTTGTATGCTTACCTCCGTTTTGTTCTCCCTGCAGTCACTCGTCCGGAACCATCACCCAACCTCTGCCTGATGGTCGGCGGCTGCCGAGCCATCATTGGACCAACTACTGCACCCTCAACAACTCATCCACGCCGCCCGCTCTGTTCCCTGGATTATTCAGCAGCACTCGTGGATCAGTTAAATAAACACTCACCTTTGACACCACTTACCTTGTCCTGGTCTGCTTCTGGGTTCTGGCTTAGTAAACCGTGACAGAACGATCCGGCCAGTAATGAACCCAGCGGACCTGGACTCTGTTCGCCATGCCATTACCCATCAGGAGAAGATGTTGGGCCATCATAGCACGGTACTACAGGAGATCGCGTTGTCAGTTCGGAACCTTTCTACCGGTCTGACGGAGGTCCAGAACCAGCGCAAGTTTCCGGTGGAGGATCCACTACCGGTTTCACCCATCTCGCCTGCCGCTTCTGGAGCTGTGTCCTTCCGTGAGCCCAAGGTTCCGACGCCGGATAAATATGAGGGGGAGCTGGGAAGATGCCGTTCCTTCCTTATGCAGTGTGGATTAGTGTTCGATCTACAGCCCTACTCTTATGCCACAGACAAAGCTAGGATAGCCTTTGTGATTGAGTTGCTGCGTGGTCGAGCGCTGGAGTGGGCTTCAGCCGTTTGGGAACGACAGGATCCCTGCATGGCTTCATACCAGGGGTTCACGGCCGAGATGAGGAAGCTCTTCGACCATTCCGTCCGAGGGAGGGACGCAGCTAGGCGCCTGTTTTCGCTTCGCCAAGGAACTCGCAGCGTGGCCGACTTCGTGATCGAGTTCAAGACGTTGGCTGTGGAGAGTGGGTGGAATGAGGAGTCTCTGCAAGCGGCCTTTTACCAGGGTCTGTCGGAGCAGCTCAAGGATGAGTTGATCTCCTATCCGGAGCCTAGTGACCTGGACAGCTTGGTAGCCTTGTCTATTCGGGTGGATAATCGAGTCCGAGAGCGAAGGAGGGAGAAGCAATGGGTCCCGTCCAACCGATCAGCTTCTCAGGTTCCAGTCGGGTCGGGGATTGGACCAGAATACGTCGATCATCGTCCACCACACAGGATTAGTGGAGAGGTCCTGTCTCCCGATTCTGAACCCATGCAAGTGGGGCGGCACGGGTTAACCAAGGAGGAGCGCCAACACAGACGTAGGACTAACTGTTGCCTCTACTGTGGTGGTTCGGGACATTACCTCGCCACTGGTTCCCGGCGGTCGTCAAACTGCGCGGCTCGCTAAAGTTGGGAGGACTTTTAGCGAGCCAGTTTCGACCTCTCAATACCTCTGTCAGACCCCGTTTCCCGGCTACCCTTATGAACAGGAATCAGAGCTTAGCGATTAACGCTTTTATCGATTCAGGTGCCGATGGAAGCTTTCTTGATGCCGAGTTGGTGGAACAGCTGGGGCTTTCCAGGAGCAATTGCCGGAAGCCATTGAAGCTACCACTCTGGACGGCAGTAGTCTGGCACGTATCACGATGAGGACTGAACCGGTTAAGATGCTGTTGTCGGGGAATCATTCTGAGATGATTTCATTCTTCATTCTGCCGTCTTCCCATGTTCCTCTGGTCCTTGGATACCCCTGGCTGAAGGAACACAATCCCACGTTCGATTGGGTGACGGGCAAGGTAACGAGTTGGAGCCTTGATTGTCATGCTAACTGTCTCAAGACTGCCTGTCCCCATTCGGTTCCCAGTCAGGTGATTGAGGCTAAACCCCCAGATTTGTCCCTGGTTCCCGAGACATATCACGATTTGGGGGAAGTGTTCAGTAAGCAGAAGGCTCTGTCACTCCCCTCCCCACCGACCATATGATTGTGCCATCAACCTGTTCCCTGGAGCTGTCTACCCCAAGGGAAGGTTATACAGTATCTCCCGACCTGAACGTGAGGCTTTGGAGACCTACATCAAGGAGTCCCTAGCTGCTGGTCTCGTTCGTCCCTCGTCATCACCCCTGGGGGCAGGATTCTTCTTTGTGGGTAAGAAGGATGGCTCTCTTCGACCGTGTATTGATTATCGGGGGTTGAATGACATCACGGTCAAGAACAAGTATCCCCTGCCCTTGATGAGTTCTGCCTTCGACTCCTTACAGGGTGCTACGGTGTTCACCAAGCTAGACCCTACGCAATGCGTATCACATGGTCCGGATCAGAGAGGGGGACGAGTGGTTGACGGGTTTCAATACACCGATGGGTCACTTCGAGTATCAGGTGATGCCGTTTGGACTGACCAATGCTCCAGCGGTATTCCAGAGTATGGTGAACGACGTCCTGAGAGATATGATCGGTCTCTTTGTGTTTGTTTACCTGGATGACATTCTGATCTTCTCGAAGGAACCTTCCGACCACGTCCAGCATGTCCGGCAGGTTCTGCAGCGATTGTTGGAGAATCGCCTGTTCGTGAAGGCCGAGAAGTGCGAGTTTCACGCCCACACGACATCCTTTCTCGGGTACATCATCTCCAGGGAGAGATTAGGATGGACCAGGAGAAGGTTAGAGCGGTTCTGGAATGGGCCCAGCCCGGTACGAGATTGCAGCTCCAGAGATTTTTGGGGTTTGCGAATTTCTACCGCAGATTCATCCGGGATTACAGCCGTGTGGCCGCTCCGTTAACTGCCTTGACTTCCAGTATCAGGACCTTCAAGTGGAATCCGGAGGCGGATCGAGCGTTTCTGGATTTGAAGAGGCGATTCACCAACGCACCGATTCTCTCTCAACCGGACACGGCCCGTCAGTTCGTCGTTGAAGTGGACGCGTCTGATGTGGGAGTTGGCGCCATCCTGTCGCAGCGATGCTCCACGGACAGTAAACTCCATCCCTGCGCCTACTACTCTCGTCGCCTTTCGCCTGCGGAGAGGAATTACGATGTGGGTAACCGGGAGCTTCTCGCGGTGAAACTTGCCTTGGAGGAGTGGCGCCACTGGTTGGAGGGGGCGGAGCAACCGTTTATTGTCTGGACTGACCACAAGAATCTTGCTTACGTGCAATCGGCTAGACGTCTCAACTCCCGTCCAGGCCAGGTGGGCGTTGTTTTTCGGACGATTCAATTTTTCCCTGACGTTCCGACCTGGATCTAAGAACGGCAAGGCGGACGCCTTGTCCCGGATGTTCTCCAAGACGGAGGAGAGTGGGTCCAAGACCGAGACAATTCTCCCCCGGAACTGCGTCGTGGGAGCTGTTAGGTGGAAGATTGAGGAGGAGGTGATGGCGGCCCTTCGGACGCAGCCCGGTCCCGGTAACGGTCCACCCGGTCGGTTGTTTGTGCCTGAGTCGGTTCGTCCTGCTGTCCTCAAATGGTCCCACGCCAGCAAGATGACTTGTCACCCTGGCGTGGCTCGGACGATGGCGTTTCTTCGCAGACGCTTTTTGGTGGCCTGCCATGGCCGAGGATACTCGGGGTTATGTTGCTGCCTGTCCAGTGTGTGCGCAGAATAAGAGTACCAATCGGCCCAGCTCTGGACTACTTCACCCCCTTCCTATTCCCCGGCGACCATGGTCGCATCCGGCCCTGGACTTTGTCACTGGGTTGCCCGCGTCTGAGGGAAACACGGTCGTTCTGACTATCGTGGACAGATTCAGCAAGTTCGCCCACTTTGTGCCAATTGCCAAGCTTCCCTCTGCCTCGGAGACGTCCGAGATCCTGGTTAGGGAGGTTTTCAGGGTCCACGGTTTGCCCAGTGATATCGTTTCCGACCGTGGCCCTCAGTTTACCTCTGCTGTCTGGAAGTCCTTCTGTTTGGCCATTGGAGCTACAGTCAGTCTCACATCTGGTTTTCACCCCCCAATCTAATGGTCAGGCGGAGAGAGCCAACCAGAAGATGGAATCCACGCTACGCTGCCTGGTCTCTTCCAACCCCACCTCCTGGGTCTCTCAGTTGCCTTGGGTTGAGTATGCCCACAATACTCTCCCCTACGTCTGCCACTGGGATGTCTCCCTTCCAGTGCCTGTATGGCTACCAACCTCCCCTTGTTCCCTTCTCAGGAGAAGGAGCTCTCAGTGCCTTCTGTTCAGGCCCATATTCGTCGTTGCCACCGGACCTGGCATCGGGCCAGAAAGGCACTCCTTAGAGTTTCGGACCGGTATCAGCTCCAGGCGAATCGTCGCCGGATCCCCGCCTCCCACCTATACCATCGGAGATAGGGTCTGGTTGGCCACACGGGATCTTCCTTTACGGACTGAGTCTAGGGAAGTTGTTACAAGTTCATTGGTCCGTTTGTGGTGGAGAAGGTGATCAATCCGGTGGCAGTTCGACTCAAACTACCGAGGACGCTCAGAGTCCATCCCACCTTTCATGTCTCCTGCCTCAAGCCTGTTTTCCTCAGTCCTCTGTTGCCTCCTCCGCCTCCTCCTCCTCCTCCTCGGATGATCGGAGGTGGTCCTGCCTACACGGTGCGACGCATCATGGATTCCAGACGGCGGGGCCGGGGTTTCCAGTATCTCGTGGACTGGGAGGGTATGGTCCTGAAGAGAGGAGTTGGATTCCGCGGCGACAGATCCTAGATGCTGACCTCATTCGTGACTTCTACCGCCTCCATCCTGGCGCTCCGGGAGTCCGCCCGGTGGCGTTCGTCGGAGGGGGGTACTGTAACGATCCCGGCAGTCTGAGTCGGGTCCTGTCTGTGTACTAGTTTTTCTGCTCGTGATCTCCAGTTTCCCGAGGGTTCTGGAACGCTCCCTGCCTGGTTGCCGGGCAACGTTGCTAGGCGGGAGCTCTCTTGATTTCCGCACCTGCATCCCATCAGCAATCTGCACACCTGGTCCTGATCATCACCCTTCTTAGGCTCTGGCCTAACATCCATTCCCTGCCGGATCGTTAGCCATGAACAGTATGTTTATCAGCGGATCAGTCTTAGAGCTTAGAGCATTAGTTTTGTTGTTTTGCACCTTGTTTGCTTGTTGTATGCTTACCTCCGTTTTGTTCTCCCTGCAGTCACTCGTCCGGAACCATCACCCAACCTCTGCCTGATGGTCGGCGGCTGCCGAGCCATCATTGGACCAACTACTGCACCCTCAACAACTCATCCACGCCGCCCGCTCTGTTCCCTGGATTATTCAGCAGCACTCGTGGATCAGTTAAATAAACACTCACCTTTGACACCACTTACCTTGTCCTGGTCTGCTTCTGGGTTCTGGCTTAGTAAACCGTGACAACTTTGTTATATACCCTTTGTTGGCAATGACACAGGTCAAACGTTTTCTGTAAGTCTTCACAAGGTTTTCACACACTGTTGCTGGTATTTTGGCCCATTCCTCCATGCAGATCTCCTCTAGAGCAGTGATGTTTTGGGGCTGTCGCTGGGCAACACGGACCTTCAACTCCCTCCAAAGATTTTCTATGGAGTTGAGATCTGGAGACTGGCTAGGCCACTCTAGGACCTTGAAATGCTTCTTACGAAGCCACTCCTTCGTTGCCCGGGCGGTGTGTTTGGGATCATTGTCATGGTGAAAGACCCAGCCACGTTTCATCTTCAATGCCCTTGCTGATGGAAGGAGGTTTTCACTCAAAATCTCACGATACATGGCCCCATTCATTCTTTCCTTTACACGGATCAGTCGTCCTGGTCCCTTTGCAGAAAAGCATGTTTCCACCCCCATGCTTCACAGTAGGTATGGTGTTCTATGGATGCAACTCAGCATTCTTTGTCCTCCAAACACGACGAGTTGAGTTTTTACCAAAAAGTTCTATTTTGGTTTCATCTGACCATATGACATTCTCCCAATCCTCTTCTGGATCATCCAAATGCACTCTAGCAAACTTCAGACGGGCCTGGACATGTACTGGCTTAAGCAGGGGGACACGTCTGGCACTGCAGGATTTGAGTCCCTGGCGGCTTGGGTGTTACTGATGGTAGGCTTTGTTACTTTGGTCCCAGCTCTCTGCAGGTCATTCACTAGGTCCCCCCGTGTGGTTCTGGGATTTTTGCTCACCGTTCTTGTGATCATTTTGACCCCACGGGGTGAGATCTTGCGTGGAGCCCCAGATCAAGGGAGATTATCAGTGGTCTTGTATGTCTTCCATTTCCTAATAATTGCTCCCACAGTTGATTTCTTCAAACCAAGCTGCTTACCTTTTGCAGATTCAGTCTTCCCAGCCTGGTGCAGGTCTACAATTTTGTTTCTGGTGTCCTTTGACAGCTCTTTGGTCTTGGCCATAGTGGAGTTTGGAGTTTGACTGTTTGAGGTTGTGGACAGGTGTCTTTTATACTGTTAACAAGTTCAAACAAGTGCCATTAATACAGGTAACGAGTGGAGGACAGAGGAGCCTCTTAAAGAAGAAGTTACAGGTCTGTGAGAGCCAGAAATCTTGCTTGTTTGTTGGTGACCAAATACTTATTTTCCACCATAATTTGCAAATAAATTCATTAAAAATCCTACAATGTGATTTTCTGGATTATTTTTTTTCAATTTGTCTGTCATAGTTGACGTGTACCTATGATGAAAATTACAGGCCTCTCTCATCTTTTTAAGTGGGAGAACTTGCACAATTGGTGGCTGACTAAATACTTTTTTCCCCACTGTATGTGATCATATGCAAATGTAAGCAAGGTTTAAAATTATAATATTTTAAGCAAATATTATATCTGTTTGGGTTTCTTGCGGTTCAATTGCAGTCTACTAATTATTTATAATTAGGTTCTGGCCCCCTTACCATCCACTCAAGAAGAAATCGGCCCGCGGCTGAATATAGTTGATGATCCCTGCTTTAGGATGATATGGACATTAAATGCAAAAAAGCTTATATCAGGGTTATTGACTTGGATTTGTGCCACAAATGCTACAACGTTAGCATTTCTGTGACCAAGTAGAGTAAACAAAACCAAAGCATTGATTGCTTTCTTACCTTGTCCATAGACTGCTTACAGGGTATGTAATTTTGTAATTTTGCAATATGGGTGAATTATCCCTTTATGCCTGCAAGACAAAGTACATAGGTGTAAGAGGGTGTGCAGTGAAATTAGAATATAGCCTACCACTTAATGAGCACAGAATGTATAATATAATGCTCCTAATGTGCTTTTCAAATATGGCATCTGGCATAGTAATACTTTGCTTCATAAGGCATTACACATCCTGGTGATAATGCTTTATGCAGTTATAGATGTTCATGAGCAGTTACAAGCACCTATGTTGTGCATTATGATGCATTATGCATAGAAGGTGTTATTAATGCACCTCTAATGCATTATAAAGAGAACATCCATATGAAGTGTTCCCTGTTTGAACTGACCAATCATGATTTCCTATGAAAATAGTGGTTTAAATAAAGTCTGATGTAATATAATCTAGAGTCTAAAATGGAGCATTAACTTTCTTTACTGAAAGTAGGATTACAGGTGTGTGTTAAATGTCTGTGAAAATATTGCTGAATTGGGACAAATTATGCAAGTTATTTTAACACTGACATGCTAACTCTCAATTCAGAAATATTGAATAATTGCTTCAGTAAAATAGAGCATCTGAGACTGGGCTCTGTGAGAATTAGGCCTACTCTAAATAACACCTAGTCAATGTTTAGCTATTTGACATGTCCACAAGACATTGAGACCTCATGACCTTGGAAATGTCTATACTAGAGAGGTTCATGTTTTAATAATCTTTTCATGTGTATGTTACATATAATTGCTTGTATGTATAGTATAACATACTAGTAAGTACTAGTAAGTACTGTATGATCTTACCATACTTTCATATCATTTGATATATTATGTTGTATAGCTAATATGTGACAGTCATTAGTCGCACTCACTCATTTTCATATAATAGTAATTAAACATTTAGATAATAATAATTTAGATCATAATAATTTAGATAAGTTATCTAAAATTATTGGGCTGTTTTTAATTTCAACTGATTTCACTAGAACACGTTTCCTAACATATAGAGATTACAGCTGTCGCATAGAGAATTAACTTAATAAACTGTTGAGGTTTCTGAAAATCACTGTTCATTAAAACACACTGTTCAGAATGTGTCTTGGGGTTGATATGACTGATTATGATGAAGCTAGTCACACATGTGTATCTTATAATATGCACTGTATATCATATATTACTGTATCTTATCATATCTTATTAGGTTTTCTTTTGTTATACAAACGTCCACCGCTTGTTACAGTTCTCCTCTTCTTGACTCCATGTCATTAGGTCCTTTGTCCTTGGGAAAAACAGTTACAGAGTTACAAATATGCTGGAGCAAAAAGACAACCAGCCCCGTCATTTTAGATACCAAGACAAACAATTCACCAGTTGGCATAAACAGTACTTACTATTAACTCAGGTTTGCTGACTTGGTCCTTGTCCAAGGCCTGTTTGTCCAATAGACCAGTGGTCTCCTTTGCAACTCTGTTAGACATGGGAGGTCGTCCATTCATCTGAGGAGGTCCTGGACTCTGTGCATCAGGAGTCGGTTCCTTAGTCTTGTCGATAACCCTGTTGAAGAAATAAGACATCAACATTCACATTCATGATCCACCAAAACACTGTCCCCTATAGAGACAGAGGCTAACATGAACCAAGTGACGATGGGGTTGGTGAGGTTATCATACAATGAGTACTGGATGTATCAATATGTAGTGAAGTTTACCTGATGTCAGGGGGTTCAGCATGTGTCTTCTGACAGGATTCAGGGTATGTTCCCCCACTGTCTGTGGGCTTCCTGTCCTCCCCTTCTAGCACACCTTCCTCTACTGGGCTTCTAAGGGTGATTATTACATGGATAAGAATTTAAGGATCTGTTTTAGGGGGGTACACATGGTCTACATGTTCATGGCCTAAATTACAGAGGAGTGACTCACCTGCAGAGGAGGGGTGAAGTCTCACCAGCACCCTGACCTGGAGCCCCATCGGTCAGGTGTGATTCCCTGTGGAGTAAGATACAGACTGGATCAGGAAACATGACCTCAAACAGTTATTTAACCATGCAACTTTAAACACAGACAAAATATATGGCACGCGTCCATTGCTCTGAGGTTGACCCAGAAGCTGTGCGTCATCAGTCTGGCCGTTAACCCTGTGGGAGCAATACCAGGGTGATCATCAGGGTTAACACTTTTGATCCACCACAAACAACACTGTCCTCCATAGAGGCAGAGACTAACATGATCCATGGGATCAATTCTGAAGGGAGAAATTAGATTGTCATTCAATGGATAATGAGGATCTATTATTAATTATAATTTTTTTTTATTAAAGGAGTTCTCGTGTGGAGAATTTACCTGACAACCTTGGGGACATTAGGTGGAGGGGAATTAACATGTATCTTCTCACAGGATTCAGTGTCTGCTCGGTCATTGTCTGACGGCTTTCCGTCCTCCACTCCTAGTACGCCTTCCTCTCCTTGATCGTTAAAGGGGAGATTATTACATTGATAAGGATTTTGATTAAGAAGGATACAAATGTTCTCCATGTCCATAGCCTACATTACAGAGGACTGACAGGTGATTACTCATGTGTTAAAGTTTACCTGGCATCTCCATTCAGCAGAGGGGTGTCAGCACCTGTCTCTTCATTGTCCATCGGCTGCCTGCTCTCCTCTCCTGGCTCACCTCCTTGGTCACTAAAAGTGAGATTATGACAGTGATAAGCTTTTGATGACCATGACTGAAAGGATAAGCAAGGCAAACTGATCCAGGATGGAGTAGAGTTTAAATATGTAATAGAGGTATTCTAACTAACCTGGGAACAACCACTGCTTCAACAGTCTCACCTTCATCAGGCTTTCTGATGTCTCTGTGATGAAACATATACCAACGGTTCAGTCAGATACCCACAGGTAGAACTGGAAACATCTACAAATACATAACACCACAGTCAACAATACACCAGTTGCCCTTCTGGCTTGAATACGTTATGTTCTGCCTGGACAGGGCTCTAAAAGGCAGGGTCTTTGCTGAAAGCTGTTGCTTGCCAATTAACATTACCTGTATTAAGAAATGCCATGCGGACCTATTGAGTAATTCTTCCTTCACCTTCTATAGCAGGGCTTTCCAACCCTGTTCCAGGAGAGCTACCCTCCTGTAGGTTCTCTCTTCAACCCCAGTTGTAACTAACCTGATGTAGCTTATTAACCAGCTTTCAGGGATGAGCAACTTTGATGGGGGTGGGTGCCACAAAAATCGGAACTCATTATGAGGAGCCGCAGTGGCTTGTTGGTCTGCGTACCCACATTCATACCCACACATGCAGTCAGACCCGGCCTTAAGCAACATTTTGCCATGGGGAGTAGAGAAAATGTTGCAGTTTTGAAGAAAGTTTGCTGCAATTCTACACATTTTGCCATTGGGCGGAGAGAAAAATGTGTAGTTTTACAGCTAATTTCCTGCAAATTCTACACATTTTGTCATAGGGTGGAGAAAAATGTTTGCATGTCAATATGATATCTATGTGAGAGTAACTTACAAAATCAATGGGGCCCCCCAGTCAGCAATTTACAATGAACGTTTAGGTCGCTGGTTAGATTCATTTACCAATCAAAAAAATTGTTAGCTGACACGGGTCAATTGAAAGCTGATGCACAACCACATTTTGAAATTGCACCTTGTGTATTCTACTATTCTAGCTCTCAACAGTAAAAAGCTGTCATGAGCCCTCTCACTCCACCGGGTTACCACCTTAATGTGTTTCCACTATCTTCCACTCTGCTCATCTCTCTCTCTCTACTCAGCCTAACGAGCTCCACCTGTCCCTGCTCTGCTCGGCTCTAATTACTCTGCCAGCTGCGCTGCATTACCCACTAACCTCTCCCAGTATTTAAAGTCCCGTCTCTCAGCTCTCCTTTGTCAGATCGTCTGCAAAGCTCACACCCGGAACCTGTGTGCTCGCGCTTCTGGCTCACCCTTGTTTTGTGACCCCGGACCTGCCTGATTCTTGGATACTCTTCTGCCCCAGGAAAACCAGACCTGCTTTCTGCCATTACGACTCCTGACTACTCTTCGACCCCCGGTAACTCTGACCAGCCTTCTGCCTTGCTACAACGTATTTGGATTTCCCTTGAACTGTACTTCTGCCTTGTTTCATCCGCCCCGTTGTGTCTGTGTTTCCTCCCCCCAGGACTTCTGGACCACCAACCACCGCGCGTCATCGGACGCACCGCTGCCACTGGGGGGGCACAGACCCAGCACATTGGACGGGATAACCCCTGGAGCCTTCACTCACTCCCTACTTCCCTTTTCCCTTAAGTTTTAATAAACTTTCTGGTGTGACGCAATTGTGGTCCTCTTGTCGTCTGTCTGAACCGTGACAGTACGATCTGACCATCATGGACTCAGCGCACACTTCCCCCGACATGGAAACCGAAGAACCTGAGCAACCCACCGCCATGCTACGCCTGGAACACACTGAGAGAGAGCTAGGCCGCATGAGCGGCGACATCACCTCTCTGCTTCAGGTCGGCCACCAACAGCATCAGCAGTTCCAGCAGCACCAGCAGCAGTCCCAGCAGCAGCAACAACAACTCGCCAGGATCATCCAACTCCTCACCAACCTTACCCCAGCCAGTCTGCCCACCAGCCCTGCCTCCGAGTCACCTGCCCCGGTCATTTCAGCCGCTGCCCCGGAACCCAAGATTGGAAACCCCGAGCGGTTCAACGGCGATTCTACCCAGGTCCGGCCATTCCTGACTAGCTGCCGACTTCAGTTCTCCTTGCAGCCAAGGACCTTCGCCACGGAGGGGGCTAGGGTCGGGTATGCCATCACTCACCTGACGGGCCGAGCTCGACTCTGGGGAACAGCAGAGTTCGAACGTCAAACCCCCGCATGTGCAACCTTCGACCTGTTTGCTGAGGAGATGCTGAAGGTGTTTGACCTGGATTCACCAACCGCAGAGGCGTCTCGTGAACTGTTCAGTATTCGACAAGGCAGACGTACAGTCGCAGACCATTCCATCGACTTCCGAACCCTGGCAAGACGAAGTTCTTGGAACACACCATCGTTGGTGGACGCGTTCTTCCATAGCTTGGCTGACTATATCAAGGACGAGTTGGTCTCCCATGAACTGCCTTCCACTCTTGATGAAGCCATCGCACTGACTGTCCGGATCGACAGAAGGATACAGACCCGTCTGCCGTGAGAGGGGGCGCCAAGGTCCACCAACTACCGGCATTCGGAGAGATCCGACTGGGCTCCTGTCAGCTACTGCCACTCACCCAAGTCAGCTTGATCAGTCTGAGCCTATGGAGATTGGGCGAGCCTCTCTCACTCCTGCAGAGCGCCAGCGCCGCTTCACCTCAAACCTCTGCCTCTATTGTGGAGGTGATGGACATCGTGTGGTAACCTGCCCTTTAAAAGCCGAAGCTCACCGGGCATAGGGGGAGTCCGGTTGAGCTCAATGACCATCCAGTCCTCCGACCGCAAACCCTTGCTGCAAGTTCACCTCCGCCTCTCTGACTCTACTCACACCCTGGCTGCTCTGGTGGATTCTGGCGCCGAAGCCAACATAATGGACATCAAGCTGGCACGCCAACTGGGACTGGAGAACCTCCGTTTGACACCTCCTATTCCTGCCCGGGCACTGGACGGACACTTACTCGGATCGGTCACTCATGTCACGGCCCCGGTCTTGATGGGTCTGTCCGAAACCATCAAGAAACTATCCAGTTTCACCTGCTCCCCTCTCCAGGCCAACCCCCTCATCCTGGGTTACCCATGGCTCCGCCCGGCACAACCCTCAGCTCGACTGGGTGACCGGGGTGATCAGGGAGTGGGGAGAGGACTGCCACCGAACCTGCCTGCTTGCTGCCGCACTACCCCCTCGGCCAGTACCTACTAACTCCGCCCCTGACCTCTCCCATGTCCCAGAATGCTACCATGGTCTCAGAGAAGTGTTTAACAAAGCAAGAGCCACATCTCTGCCCCCCTCACCGACCGTACGACTGTGCCATCGACCTCCTCCCTGGAACAGCCCCTCCAAGGGGCCGTCTTTATTCGTTGTCTGCTCCTGAACGAAGGTCCATGGAGGACTACATCAATGACTCTCTGTCCACAGGATTGATCCGTTCATCTTCATCTCCGGCTGGTGCTGGCTTCTTCTTTGTGGGGAAGAGGGACGGATCTCTTCGCCCCTGCATCGACTACAGGGGACTCAACGACATCACAGTGAAAAACCGTTACCCTCTCCCTCTGCTCACCTCTGCTTTTGAGTTGCTCCAGGGAGCCACTGTTTTTACCAAGTTGGATCTCAGAAACGCTTACCACCTAGTGCGGATCCGGGAGGGAGATGAATGGAAGACCGCATTCAATACACCAACAGGCCACTACGAGTATCTGGTTATGCCTTTTGGCCTCACCAATGCTCCTGCTGTGTTCCAGGCTCTAGTGAATGATGTACTGCGGGACATGTTAAACAAGTTTGTCTTCGTTTACCTGGATGACATCTTAATCTACTCCAGAAACCTGTCTGAACACACCCGCCATGTCCAGCAAGTCCTTCATCGTCTTCTGGAGAATTCCCTCTACGCCAAGGCAGAGAAGTGTGAGTTTCACGTCAAGACAGTGGCCTTCCTGGGGTACATAGTGGCAGAGGGAAGTATCCAAATGGATCCTGCCAAAGTATCAGCAGTCACGTCATGGCCAGTTCCGGGGAACAGAAAGAAGCTGCAACAGTTTCTGGGGTTTGCTAACTTCTATAGAAAGTTTATCCGGAACTACAGTACCGTTGCTGCCCCTCTCACTGCTCTAACCAGCACCAAGCAACCCTTCACCTGGACCCCAGCAGCCGACAAGGCCTTCAGTACCCTCAAGGTAAGGTTCACCTCCGCTCCCATCCTCCAGATGCCTGACGTGGACCGGCAATTCATTGTGGAGGTGGACGCCTCGGATGTGGGAGTTGGTGCTGTGATTTCTCAGTGGGCTGCGGAGGATAGGAAGCTCCATCCCTGTGCCTTTTTCTCACGTCGGTTGTCCCCCTCTGAGTGCAATTACGACATAGGGAACCGAGAGCTGCTGGCTGTGAAGCTTGCCTTGGAGGAGTGGCGTCACTGGCTGGAGGGGTCCACCATTCCATTTCTCGTTTGGACCGATCATAAGAACTTGGAGTACATCCGCACGGCCAAACGGTTGAACTCCAGGCAGTCCCGCTGGGCCCTGTTCTTCACCAGGTTTAATTTCACTCTGTCATACCGGCCTGGGTCACGCAACACCAAGCCAGACGCCCTCTCCCGTCAATTCCAGAAGGATGACAACCCCTCCAAGGATCCTGTGTCGATTCTGCCAAGTCCCTGCATCGTAGCAGCTCTGACCTGGGCTGTTGAGGAACAGGTGCTGGAAGCTCTCCGTAACCAGCCCGGTCCCAGCACTTGCCCAGCTGACCGCCTTTTTGTCCCCGAAAACCTAAGGTCCCAGGTCGTTCAGTGGGGACATGACTCCCGCCTAGCTTGTCACCCTGGCTCCACCCGCACTTACAACCTGCTCGCCCAGAGGTTCTGGTGGCCCGCTCTGAGAAAGGATGTACGGGAATTCGTCCAAGCCTGCCCCATCTGCAACCAACACAAGTCGTCCTGCCAGCCCCCAGCCGGATTGCTGCAGCCCCTGCCTGTGCCCAGACGTCCCTGGTCTCACATCGCCCTTGACTTTGTCACGGGGCTGCCCCCTTCAAGGGGCAAGACCGTCATTCTCACCATAGTTGACCGATTCAGCAAGATGGCACACTTCATTCCCCTCCCCAAGCTCCCAACCGCCAAGGAGACCGCCCAGGTGGTCCTGGAACACGTCTTCCGGATCCACGGACTGCCAAAGGATGTAGTTTCTGACCGTGGTCCACAATTCTCCTCCGCTTTTTGGAAGGAGTTCTGTCACCTGCTGGGAGCCACAGTCAGTCTGACTTCCGGATTCCATCCCCAATCCAATGGGCAGTCAGAGCGGGCAAATCAGGAGCTCGAGAAGGCACTGCGATGCATGACTTCACGCAACCCCCACTCCTGGTCGCAGCAATTGACATGGGTGGAGTACGCACACAATTCTCTGACCTGCTCTGCCATCGGTATGTCCCCTTTCCAATGTGTTTATGGATACCAGCCTCCTCTATTTACCAGTCAGGAAGGGGAGGTTACTTGCCCATCTGCACTTGCGTTTGCCCGTCGATGTCGCCGCACCTGGTCACAGGCCCGAGCCACACTTCTCAGATCCGTTGCCAGCTACACTACCGGGGCCAACCGTCGGAGAATCCCTGCTCCCACCTACCATGTTGGTCAAAGGGTGTGGTTGTCGTCAAGGAACCTGCCACTCAGGGTGGAGTCGCAGAAGTTGGCACCTCGGTTCATTGGTCCATTCCCTATCATAAGAGTGATTAGCCCAACTGCTGTCCGGCTCCAACTGCCTAATTCCATGAGGGTGCACCCCACTTTCCATGTGTCTAAGATTAAGCCCATTCATGAGAGTCCGCTGGTCCCTGCTGCGCCTTGTCCTCCTCCTCCACGGCTCGTCGATGGTGGTCTGGTTTACACCGTCCGCCGCCTGCTTCGGTCCAGACGGAGGGGTAGGGGTCTCCAGTACCTCATTGACTGGGAGGGCTATGGACCTGAGGAGAGGACCTGGGTGCCAGCTAGTCGGATTGTGGATAGGACTCTCATCACCGCCTTCCACCAACGGCATCCTGATCAACCTGCAATCCGTAGGGGCCGCCCCAGAGGGATCCCCTAACCGTCCTGCCCGCTCGGCTTCCTGTCCTGTGCCTGATCCTGTCTCGGGACCTGTCCCATCTCCCCGACCCACGGCCCTCCGGCTTCCTCCGAGGATGAGGGCGTTCGCTCGGACCGTTCGGAGGAGTTCTAGCCCTCCTCCGGCTCCCCTCCTCCCGCCCGGCGTGGTGTTGCTCTTGGGACTTCTGGGGCCGTCCCTTGGGGGGTTCTGTCATGAGCCCTCTCACTCCACCGGGTTACCACCTTAATGTGTTTCCACTATCTTCCACTCTGCTCATCTCTCTCTCTCTACTCAGCCCTAACGAGCTCCACCTGTCCCTGCTCTGCTCGGCTCTAATTACTCTGCCAGCTGCGCTGCATTACCCACTAACCTCTCCCAGTATTTAAAGTCCCGTCTCTCAGCTCTCCTTTGTCAGATCGTCTGCAAAGCTCACACCCCGGAACCTGTGTGCTCGCGCTTCTGGCTCACCCTTGTTTTGTGACCCCGGACCTGCCTGATTCTTGGATACTCTTCTGCCCCAGGAAAACCAGACCTGCTTTCTGCCATTACGACTCCTGACTACTCTTCGACCCCGGTAACTCTGACCAGCCTTCTGCCTTGCTACAACGTATTTGGATTTCCCTTGAACTGTACTTCTGCCTTGTTTCATCCGCCCCGTTGTGTCTGTGTTTCCTCCCCCCCCAGGACTTCTGGACCACCAACCACCGGCGTCATCGGACGCACCGCTGCCACTGGGGGGGGGCACAGACCCAGCACATTGGACGGGATAACCCCTGGAGCCTTCACTCACTCCCTACTTCCCTTTTCCCTTAAGTTTTAATAAACTTTCTGGTGTGACGCAATTGTGGTCCTCTTGTCGTCTGTCTGAACCGTGACAAAAGCGGGATCCACGGGCCGCCAGTTGCCCATCCCTGAGCTAATTATTAGAATCAGGTGTGCTAGATTAGGGTTGGAGTGAAAACCTACAGGACAGTAGCTCTCCAGGAACAGGGTTGGAGAGCCATCTCTGTGGCCTTGGATGCTAAAGATGAGATTATTACATTAATAAGAAATGAAGGATAATGTTTGATAAACAACAGTAACTTGACAAAATGGAAGACAAGTCTATAGTCTGTAAGTGGCCTGCAAGTTCCAGGCTGTTCTAATCCTGTTTGTTACCTGCTAGGACCCCATTGGTCTGACTTTAAACACTAAAAGTAAGACAGAGAGAACTAGCCTCATAACTAACACATACCCTCTGCAACAATTCTAATTGACTTAAAGAGCTCCCTTCACAAACACAAAAGCAGTTATATAGGGTACTCACCGCTGTTTGTCTCTCCAAGGTTTATGCACACATAAAAGCACTAAGAGCAGACCAGCAATGACCACCACGACAACTGAAAAACAAAACGTAGTCATCAGATGTTGACATCATATTTACACAAACATGAAAAGGTTTTAAAATAGCTTTCTAACAGTAGTTGATCTTTGTAGCATCATTTTGTGGTCAGATTTACTTGTAATTTGCTCATACAGAGGAAGCTGTGGTGATAGATTTGCGTAAACACTCACCAATGATTATCCAGTTCAAACTAGTGTCACCATGGTTTGTATCAGGATTGTCTCCATCTATAATGGATGATTAGAGAGAATAAAGTCATTTACATGACATAGTCAATCAAAATACTGAACAACACAGAAAAATGTGATATGCAGTCTTTCCCTTCAGGCAGGCATCCAGAAAACAGAACATAAAAAAACAAATTCTCCAGGGATTGACATTGGTCTCTCAAGACACTTGTCATTGGCATGTTTCCATTCAATACAATTGCATTTAATGGTATCTTTCATGTAAATAAGCACCCCATCTGCCCTATCCCCTGTCCCTCCTGAATATGGAGTATCCAGGGACATTAAAGGCAGAAATAGGAGAAGATTTCTTTAGCCATTTTCTCAGAGAAAAATATAAAATCAAGATTAGAGTCAGTCAATAAATGTTCCACCTGTTCCCTCTTAGAAATAACGATAGGAATATTCGGATGACTTAATACAGTATTTCTGTAGGCTTGGAACGAGGGTCCCAGAGCACTTTAACCTCATTAACGGTTTGAAAAGGGTTCACGGTACGGTGTTTTCAAATCGCTGGGTTAAGGGAACTGAGTTTCTGTCTTGAAGGCAGGTTTTGTTTTTGACATGTATCAAGAGTTTGCATTAAGGTGAGATTATCTGCAGATTGCACATTCTCTTGAAATGGGTTATACACAGAATGTCCTTCTCTGAACCCGGTAATATAAGCTACTCACACCTAGATGATTTCATTAATTCATGTTCCACCATTCATCAATGATTTTTGTGTGGATGGCTCATTAGGGGGACTTTTCTCCACTTCTCCCTGAATTACATCCTCAATATCAGTCTTCTTTTCTGCAGGTGTCCTAACTCCAGTCTGATGGGGAGCTTGGTGCTCCGGGCCAGTAGGGTGTTTGTTGGTTCTGGATTGTTTGAATGAAGGCCAGCATTGATGTTTGGCTGCCTTCTTTAGTATTCCCCAGAGAGTTGCACCTCCTTCAGGGACCCTTCTTATCCTTCTATTTTTTTATTTGGTTCCGATTGTCACTCGGCTTAGTAGAAACTTTCCTAGCTTCATTTGTAGCATTTTTCCTATTCTTCTTATTTGTCTTAGATTGAGAGGTCATTGTTGTAGACTCTGGCTTACCAGGTACCAACTCCAATGTTTCATTCACTCCACCTTTGTCCTTGGGAGCTGAGGAATTATCCTGTTCAACCTCAATCTCACTTTCTGTCATTTCAGCTGAGATATGTGGTACGTCTGCCCTACTCATGGGAACAGGATTGTTGTCCTGCACATAGTGTGAGAAAGTTTCCTCTCTGCACCTTATGTTTTCCAGTGTAGTAGGACTGTACTCTACCATCACCTGACCCCCTCTACAGTGGGACTGTACTCTACCATCACCTGACCCCTTCTACAGTGGGACTGTACTCTACCATCACCTGACCCCCTCTACAGTGGGACTGTACTCTATCATCTGCTGATTCATGTAGTTCCTTAATTGTAACTTGAATTGAGTTATGGTCAGCCATGCCCGACTTCAAACTGAAAGGATTGTTCTCTTTGAACTCTACATGTTTTCCTCTGACTGTTATTCCTCTGATCAGAAGCTTCACCCTTGCTTCATTACTGAGAAGATACTGTATATATGCCAGAGTGCACGTGGTTTGGATTAATTTCATGTATGAGACTGTGGTAGAGCTCCTCCTCATTGATGGTGTTGGCCATGGTCTCCTCCTTTGTCAGGAGGAGGCATTTCGTCCCACAACCTTGCTCCAGTTCTCATTTTCCTTGACATCAGCTTTTGCATCGCTGGAGATAGTCACAACTGCAGCAGACATTCTGATTTGATCTTGATGTATTGTGAAAATGTGTAAAGTAATTTGTTGAACTTTGTAGAATATTCAGCATTATACAGTGAAAGTACTTCTTACTCAAGAATTGATGGATGGTTGATCCTCAAATAGATATTTGCTGGATTCTGTGTTCTCCAGAAGTTGAAGCTTTTTAGTTGGGCTGAATACTAGAATACTACTACATGTACATATCTTTCCGGACCTTACAGGCCATCGGTCAATAAATCCAGAAAATAAAACCTTATCAAAACATACAGGCCTATGGGCTATAGGCTACATGATGCACGCGACTCTGATTTGAAAAAGTCACAAATAATGCGCTGTTTCTTGCCTGTCACTTGTGAATGATGCCCAGCACACGCTGGGCATCATTCACAAGTGATAATATTCTCACTCATCAGACTATTCTCAATTTAATCTTGTCTTTACATGTACCAAATAATATATATTTGAAATTAGTTTTGATTTAGAATGGGCCATTATCATGCCCCTGTTAGAACAGGGGCAGGGGAAAAAAGACTATGCACTTGAATTGCAAATGGAGGACACTTTTCCCGCAGTTCATTGTCATGCCTGACAGGTTGGCTACTCAACGGTCAAGTGGAATTTGACTGCAACGATCACTTGTCAGAGATGCAATAATACTTAAATGATTGAACATAGTTTTGCCCATTGATAATGGCAATGATAGTTTTTTAACTATTTCATGTTTTTAAGCCTAATAAGAGAGTGTTACTTTACCACACAATGATCACCTGAACTCACTCACCTGGGATGAGCCATGGGCGAGTGTCATGGTTGGGGATTTTGTGGTCGACATCCTGCTTTACATTATCTTAAAAATAACAGGATAAACATAGTTAATGAAATTCATAACAGAGAAGCATTTTGATGACTACCCAACAGAGAGCCACTGGAAACAACAGCCCTCCTTCAATATGCTCTGCTCTGTTAATACAGAGGAACACTCACCTGCAGTTTTATTCTGACTGTCAGGCGCTTTCTCCAAAGGCTTCTTTGGCTCATCTAGAACAAGACAATATATATATATATATATATATATATATATATATATACAGTGAGGGAAAAAAAGTATTTGATCCCCTGCTGATTTTGTAAGTTTGCCCACTGACAAAGAAATGATCAGTCTATCATTTTAATGGTAGGTTTATTTGAACAATGAGAGACAGAATAACAACAACAAAATCCAGAAAAACGCATGTCAAAAATGTTATAAATTAATTAGCATTTTAATGAGGGAAATAAGTATTTGACCCCTCTGCAAAACATGACTCAGTAACTGGTGGCAAAACCCTTGTTGGCAATCACAGAGGTCAGACGTTTCTTGTAGTTGGCCACCAGGTTTGCACACATCTCAGGAAGGATTTTGTCCCACTCCTCTTTGCAGATCTTCTCCAAGTCATTAAGGTTTCGAGGCTGACGTTTGGCAACTCGAACCATCAGCTCCCTCCACAGATTTTCTATGGGATTAAGGTCTGGAGACTGGCTAGGCCACTCCAGGACCTTAATGTGCTTCTTCTTGAGCCTCTCCTTTGTTGCCTTGGCCGTGTGTTTTGGTTCATTGTCATGCTGGAATACCCATCCACGACCCATTTTCAATGCCCTGGCTGAGGGAAGGAGGTTCTCACCCAAGATTTGACGGTACATGGCCCCGTCCATCGTCCCTTTGATGCGGTGAAGTTGTCCTGTCCCCTTAGCAGAACCCCCCCCCTCCCTGTTAGCATAATGTTTCCACCTCCATGTTTGATGGTGGGGATGGTGTTCTTGGGGTCATAGGCAGCATTCTTCCTCCTCCAAACACGGCGAGTTGAGTTACTGCCAAAGAGCTCAATTTTGGTATCATCTGACCACAACACTTTCACCCAGTTCTCCTCTGAATCATTCAGATGTTCATTGGAAAAAACTTCAGACGGGCATGTATATGTGCTTTCTTGAGCAGGGGCACCTTGCGGGCGCTGCAGGATTTCAGTCCTTCACGGCGTAGTGTGTTACCAATTGTTTTCTTGGTGACTATGGTCCCAGCTGCCTTGAGATCATTGACAAGATCCTCCCGTGTAGTTCTGGGCTGATTCCTCACCGTTCTCATGACCATTGCAACTCCACGAGGTGAGATCTTGCATGGAGCCCCAGGCCGAGGGAGATTGACAGTTCTTTTGTGTTTCTTCCATTTGCAAATAATCGCACCAATTGTTGTCACCTTCTCACCAAGCTGCTTGGCGATGGTCTTGTAGCCCATTCCAGCCTTGTGTAGGTCTACAATCTTGTCCCTGACATCCTTGGAGAGCTCTTTGGTCTTGGCCATGTTGGAGAGTTTGGAATCTGATTGATTGATTGCTTCTGTGGACAGGTGTCTTTTATACAGGTAACAAACTGAGATTAGGAGCACTCCCTTTAAGAGTGTGCTCCTAATCTCAGCTCGTTACCTGTATAAAAGACACCTGGGAGCCAGAAATCTTTCTGATTGAGAGGGGGTCAAATACTTATTTCCCTCCATTAAAATGCAAATCATTTTATAACATTTTTGACATGCGTTTTTCTGGATTTTTTGTTGTTATTCTGTCTCTCACTGTTCAAATAAACCTACCATTAAAATTATAGACTGACCATTTCTTTGTCGTGGGCAAACGTACAAATCAGCAGGGGATCAAATACTTTTTTCCCTCACTGTATATATATATATATATGAATATGTGAAACAAAACAACAAACTTGAAAAGCAATATACACATCTCACCTGATGCACCGGACAAATTGAAATGGGTCCAATGCTCCTGATTCCGAAATATGATAACATCAATATATTTACTTTTTATAATCATATTGTTAACATGCAACTGGAATGTTTGATCTGGTATTGTACTTTACAAGGTAACTGTACATAGCCTAAACGGCAGTGATAAATAGCCATACTCACAGTCAAATCACTTCTGGCAATGTGGTTTACGTTCACACACTCTGGGAGGGTGATACTGGAGTAGTGGGTGCTTCTGTAGTCTTTTTGTGTTGGCAAAGTTCCGCAAGCCGCATAGAAGTCTGTGGAAGAAAAAATACATAAGTAAAGTTGGACATCTACCACTCAAAAACAATCTTCTACATGTTTGAATACATTTGTCATTAAAATGTATCTACTGTCTACACTGAAGTGTGAAAGACAGTCATATTTCTGATTCTATAGTAGTCTGATAGTGAAGCCTGTGAATCATATTGAATCCCCAGTTTGCAAGTCGTACATCATCTGTAGTTGTAGTCACGAGAGTCTTGTGAGATACAATAAACAGATATCTTACATTATTGGAATCCACTGAGTCCCAATCCACACATTTAGGTTTCTCCTTCTCATCTACACAGTATTTGTAAGTATTTCCAAATCGGAGGCTTGCACAACTAACATTCTTTGTTTCTTCTTCGCCCCAACATCCTGTAGAAAAAAGGAGGAAGAGATATTGTGTGTTGAAAAACAATTACCACAGCCATCTACAGCACATATCTTTAATTACTGAAGAGATACAAATGTCCAGAAGAAGCAGCCTGCTTTATAACGACAATAACGTATGATCATGTTTGCATCACTATTTGTAGCCATATATCCTCTCCTCCCTCCATCCATCTTTCTTTTTCAAAGTTTGGGGGTGGGAGGATACAGAAGGTAACAGGTTTCACTTATGGAATTCTGAGGAATTTGGAATAATGGGGGTTGGTGGAGAGGAGTGGGAGGGAGGGAGGGAGGGAGGGGTGTATGGGGGGTCTGTGTGGATAGTTCAGCTGCACCACACCTTTCTGTGTTCATGATTAAGCTAAGCTACATTATACTAGGCTAACAGGTTAACCCTGTCCTCTTATCTTCCACAGTCTAACTAATATAAAGCCTTGTACCTCTATCCAGGTATCCCTTGGGAGAGATACTCTGACCACTTCCTGGTTAAACAAAGGTTAAATAGAACATTTGAAACTTACGACACAAACCAGATGTGTTTTGATTAAATAAAAACAGTTTAAGTTTGCAGACCCTGATAACATTAACATATAGTGATAAACAGTGGGGAGAACAAGTATTTGATACACTGCCGATTTTTCAGGTTTTCCTACTTACAAAGCATGTAGAGGTCTGTAATTTTTATCATAGGTACACTTCAACTGTGAGAGACGGAATCTAAAACATAAATCCAGAAAATCACATTGTATGATTTTTAAGTAATTAATTTGCATTTTATTGCATGACATAAGTATTTGATACATCAGAAAAGCAGAACTTAATATTTGGTACAGAAACCTTTGTTTGCAATTACAGAGATCATACGTTTCCTATAGGTCTTGACCAGGTTTGCACACACTGCAGCAGGGATTTTGGCCCACTCCTCCATACAGACCTTCTCCAGATCCTTCAGGTGTCGGGGCTGTCACTGGGCAATACGGACTTTCAGCTCCCTCCAAAGATTTTCTATTGGGTTCAGGTCTGGAGACTGGCTAGGCCACTCCAGGACCTTGAGATGCTTCTTACGGAGCCACTCCTTAGTTGCCCTGGCTGTGTGTTTCGGGTCGTTGTCATGCTGGAAGACCCAGCCACGACCCATCTTCAATGCTCTTACTGAGGGAAGGAGGTTGTTGGCCTAAATCTTGCGATACATGGCCCCATCCATCCTCCCCTCAATACGGTGCAGTCGTCCTGTCCCCTTTGCAGAAAAGCATCCCCAAAGAATGATGTTTCCACCTCCATGCTTCACAGTTGGGATGGTGTTCTTGGGGTTGTACTCATCCTTCTTCTTCCTCCAAACACGGCGAGTGGAGTTTAGACCAAAAAGCTTTATTTTTGTCTCATCAGACCACATGACCTTCTCCCATTCCTCCTCTGGATCATCCAGATGGTCATTGGCAAACTTCAGACGGGCCTGGACATGCGCTGGCTTGAGCAGGGGGACCTTGCGTGCGCTGCAGGATTGTAATCCATGACGGCATAGTGTGTTACTAATGGTTTTCTTTGAGACATGGTCCCAGCGCTCTTCAGGTCATTGACCAGGTCCTGCCATGTAGTTCTGGGCTGATCCCTCACCTTCCTCATGATCATTGATGCCCCACGAGGTGAGATCTTGCATGGAGCCCCAGACTGAGGGTGTTTGACCGTCATCTTGAACTTCTTCCATTTTCTAATAATTGCGCCAACAGTTGTTGCCTTCTCACCAAGCTGCTTGCCTATTGTCCTGTAGCCCATCCCAGCCTTGTGCAGGTCTACAATTTTATCCCTGATGTCCTTACACAGCTCTCTGGTCTTGGCCATTGTGGAGAGGTTGGAGTCTGTTTGATTGAGTGTGTGGACAGGTGTCTTTTATACAGGTAACGAGTTCAAACAGGTGTAGTTAATATAGGTAATGAGTGGAGAACAGGAGGGCTTCTTAAAGAAAAACAAACAGGTCTGTGAGAGCCGGAATTCTTACTGGTTGGTAGGTGATCAAATACTTATGTCATGCAATAAAATGCAAATGAATTTCTTAAAAATCATACAATGTGATTTTCTGGATTTTTGTTTTAGATTCCGTCTCTCACAGTTGAAGTGTAACTATGATAAAAAATTACAGACCTCTACATGCTTTGTAAGTAGGAAAACCTGCAAAATCGGCAGTGTATCAAATACTTGTTCTCCCCACTGTAGTTTGTAGGAGTGCAGGAGAGACATCTCACAACCAAAAATATACTGTAACAGTGCTGGTACTGTAGCCAACGCCCCCAAAAATGCTTTGCTGCCAACGCTATTTTGAAGAAAAACTGGTTGTGGGACAATTTGTATTTTGCAATCTTTCTTTCCTGAGATATGTAACGGCGAATAGCAAAGAGATAAGCAAACCCTCAAGACATCCAAAAAGCTAAACCAACTACACTAAATACGTGCCAGGAATTCAGGGTGGCTCCCACACATTGGGGAGACTAAAACATATGAAAAGTCAGCGCACCCAGAAAAATACAAAGTCAAGACAATGTTCCTCCCTTGAATTAACAGGAGGATTGTCAATAACAAAACAAATAGAGAAGAAATAGACATTGTGGTCCCTTATTACAAACAACTGTGTGCTGCGTGCTGAGTTCCAGTCTGTCGGTGCAAAGCAAATGAAGGCGGGAAAGACAGCATTTCTCTTGTTGAGTCATAAACAGAAGTTACATCACAAGGAGGAGCAACAATAAACCCATCTGGTTTGTTGGAGAAATATTGTAACGTTTTGTGAACATTAAACTAATTAAGGCATTCAAATGAAAAAGTCACAATATTTTCAATCAATTTTCCTTTCACCATGTAAAGCCTCCAGTAGGATGACAACTTGACCTGATTCCTACTGGTGGGGTAGTCTGATAATAGTGTTATGCTTTAGTGCACTGTAGGTGGTGCACTGCAATGTGTCTAAGGTGCAGAACTCATTTCTAAGTCCATATTACCTGTCTCCTCCTACCTGTCTAGAAGGTCACAAGGTCAGTATAAACTCAGGGTCCTGCACACAACACTTCTGACCAATAGAAGGGGCTCTTGTTGTACTGTACTTTTGTTGAATCTTACCTCATGGTGGATAGCTTTACTTCATGGTAGATAACTTTACTTCATGGTGGATAACTTTAGCTCATGGTAGACAACTCTTTGAATGATTCAATGGGTAAAGTGATCACAAGCAGTTAGCGTTTTTAACATGTTTATAAAGATGATGAACACTCTAGGTTAACTGTGACATCTGACCTTCAGTGAGTGGAGGGTGTGAAGAGAATATCATTATTACAATCACGTGGTACATTTCAGAGTGGGAAGAAATAGGAAAACATCAGTAAAGTCATCATCCATACCATACTGTACCATACTGTGCCATACCATCATTGTCTCCTGTGTGTTACTGGTGAACGCATCAGACAGACAGTACTTTAGACTCCATACAGTCTATGTACATGATCACTTATATGAGGGTCTACAGTAGCTACTGTAGAACCCAGGAGCATTAGTGTGGCACGTGTGTGTGTCTGCATAAACTTGTAAAACTGAAAACAAGAGTGACAGAATACAAAATAAATAATCAGTTTGATCTTTCCCTCCATTACAGAGTGTCTAATTTAAAGAAAACACAACCACATGCTGGAAAGGAATGTTTTAATGATAAAAGGGAATGAAACGCATATTATAATAATAAGAAGCAATCTTAGCTTCTACATTTCTATTATATAAAAAATTAAACTCTGCAGAATAGCCTTCCTAAATTTGCAGGCTTAAAAGTATATATGACAATGACAATAATGTGGAGGTTCAAACGAATACATGCAGAAGGTTTGTTACAAATAATACAAGAGATTATGAGGGACAATTGTATACATCAGACCTGAGTCGTTCATTAAACAATAGTCTTCACTCACTCACTTGTATTGGTTGATTATAAGCAATGTATGAGCAGACTGTCAATCCAACAGTCAAAATGCATAGTACTATAAATTGGTAATGAAAATGTAATAAGAAAATCAAACTAAATACATGTATAAGGTAACTAACCATAAAAGCATCAGACGAAAGCCATTCATACATGTATGGGACCAACCCACAGACATGACATATCAAATACATTACAAGTAAGTAAAATAACCATCATCAAAATATGAAGAAAATGAACCTTTTCTGACACTAAGGTTATAAGGTCTCAAAGTATGTGGGTATGTAATTCACCTAAGTCATTTGACCTGACAGATACTCTCAATGTGATAAACATTCTAATGAAACGGTGAACACAAATATCAACATAGCTACACCATGTCTAAAGGTGTGGTATCTTGCACAATGTCACCAGTAGGTGGGGACATGGGGTACAGTTCCTTCCTCAAGAACTGCGGGTAACACTTCCTATGAATACCCTTTTCATAATGCGTTACAAGTGCCTTTATAAATACCTTATCATCTATGCATTATAGATTATAATACATTACATAGGCACTAATGGCTGCTAACAAATGTCTATATATTCCAGGCAGCATAACGCCTTATGATTATGAAGCTAAGTGATAAGACCTACATGAAATGCTCTTTAGGAAATGTGTCAGAGGGGTATACTGTAACAACTTCACGTAGGAGTTCCACACTCCCGTTAAAGGGTACAGTTCACCTAAATGACATTTGGTTTCCTTACCCTGTAAACAGTCTATGGAGAAGCTCAGAGAGCAATCCATGCTATGGTTTTGTTTACCTGGCCACTGTCTTCAAACGCTAACTTTGTAGATCGAATCCAATGTCAAGTAATGTTAAGGCAGTATCCCCTTTAAAGCATTTTTTATGTGCTTTATGTCCAAATCATCTTAAAATAACTTAATTGAGCTACACAATCAAGTGTAGACACTTCAGGATGATTTGCGAAAAATGCTTATAACAGGATTATTGACTTGGATTTGTGCCACAAATGCTACAACGTTAGCATTTCTGTGACCAAGTAGAGTAAACAAAACCAAAGCATTGATTGCTTTCTTACCTTGTCCATAGACTGCTTACAGGGTATGTAATTTTGTAATTTTGCAATATGGGTGAATTATCCCTTTATGCCTGCAAGACAAAGTACATAGGTGTAAGAGGGTGTGCAGTGAAATTAGAATATAGCCTACCACTTAATGAGCACAGAATGTATAATAAAATGCTCCTAATGAGCTTTTCAAATATGGCATCTGGCATAGTAATACTTTGCTTCATAAGGCATTACACATCCTGGTGATAATGCTCTATGCAGTTATAGATGTTCATGAGTAGTTATTAGCACCTATGTTGTGCATTATGATACATTATGCATAGAAGGTGTTATTAATGCACCTATAATGCATTATAAAGAGAACATCCATATGAAGTGTTAACTGTTTTAACTGGTCAATCATGCTTTCCTATGAAAACGGGGGTTTAAATAAAGTCTGTTGTAGTATCTTCTAGTCTCTAAAGGAAAAATTTTGCTGAAGTTGGGACATGCAAGTTATTTTAACACTGACATGCTAGCTCTCAATTCAGAAATAATTATTAATTGCTTCAGTAAAATAGAGCTTCTTAGACTGGGCACTGTGAGAATGACGTCTCTTCTAAACTACATTACCAAAAGTATGTGGACACCTGCTCGTCAAACATCTCATTCCAAAATCATGGGCATTAATATGGAGTTGGTCCCTCCTTTGCTGATATAACTGCCTCCACTCTTCTGGGAAGGCTTTCCACTAGATGTTGGAACACTGCTGCGGGGACTTGCTTCCATTCAGCAACTAGAGCATTAGTGAGGTCGGGCACTGATGTTGGGAGATTAGGCCTGGCTCGCAGTCAGCGTTCCAATTCATCCCAAAGGTTTTCGATGGGGTTGAGGTCAGGGCTCTGTGCAGGCCAGTCAAGTTCTTCCATACCGATCTCGACAAATAATTTCTGTATGGACCTCACTTTGTGCATGGGGGCATTGTCATGCTGAAACAGGAAAGGGACATCCCCAAACTGTTGCCACAAAGTTGGAAGCACCAAATCATCTAGAATGTCATTGTATGCTGTAGCGTTAAGATTTCCCTTCACTGGAACTAAGGGTCCTAGCCTGAACCATGAAAACCAGGTCCAGACCATTATTCCATCTTTACAGTTGGCATTATGCATTGGGGCAGGTAGCATTCTCCTGGCATTTACCAACCCCAGAATTGTCCGATGGACTGCCAGATGGTGAAGCGGTATTCATCACTCTCGAGAACACGTTTCCACTGCTTCGTAGTGCAATGGCGGCAAGCTTTACACCACTCCAGCCAACGCTTGGAATTGTGCATGGTGATTTTAGGCTTGTGTGCGGCTGCTCGGCCATGGAAACCCAATTTAATGAAGCCCTGATGAACAGTTCTTGTGCTGACGATGCTTGCAGAGGCAGTTTGGAACTCGGTAGTGAGTGTTGCAACTGAGGACAGACGATTTTTACGCGTTACGTGCTTCAGCACACAGCGGTCCCATTCTGTGAGCTTGGCTGGCCTACCACTTTGGGGCTGAGCCGTTGTTGCTCCACAATAACAGCACTTACAGTTGACAGGGGCAGCTCTAGCAGGGCAGAAATTTGATGAACTGACTTGTTGGAAAGGTGGCATCCTATGATGGTGCCACATTGAATGTCACTGAGCTCTTTAGTAAGGCCATTCTACTGCCAATGTTTGTCTATGGAGATTGCATGGCTGTGTGCTCGATTTTATACATCTGTCAGACACGGTGTGGCTGAAATAGCCAAATCCACTCATTTGAAGCGGTGTCCACATACTTTTGTATATACTGTGTAAATAACGCTGGGTCAATGTTTAGCTGTATTTGACATGTCCACAAGACATTGAGACCTCATGACCTTGGAAATGTCTATAGTAAAGAGGTTTACGTTTTATCCATCTTCTCATGTGAATGTGATATATATTAGCTTGTATGTATATTATACAATACTAGTGTAAGTATGATCTTACCATACTTTCATATCATTATAATGTTGTATAGCTAATATGTGACATGCTGTATCATAATCAGTCATAAGTCGCAGTCATTTTCAATAGTAATACAAAATGTAGATAATAATAATTTAGATAATAGTAATTTTGTCATTTTAGTTATCTAAAAGTCTTGGGCTGTTTTTGAATTTCAACTGATTTCACTAGAACATGTTTCCTAACCTATCCAGATTACAGCAGTCGCATAGAGAATTAACTTAATAAACTGTTGAGGTTTCTGAAAATCACTGTTCATTAAAACACACTGCTCAGAATGTGTCTTGGGGTTGATATGACTGATTATGATGAAGCTAGTCACATATGTGTATCTTATAATATGCACTGTATATCATATATTACTGTATCTTATCATATCTTATTAGGTTCTCTGTTGTTATACAAACGTCCACCGCTTGTTCTTGACTCCATGTCATTAGGTCCTTTGTCCTTAGGAAAAACACAAGAGTTACAAATATGCTGGAGCAAAAAGACAACCAGCCCTGTCATTTTAGATACTAAGCCAAACAATTCACCAGTTGGCATAAACAGTACTTACTATTAACTCAGGTTTGCTGACTTGGTCCTTGTCCAAGGCCTGTTTGTCCAATAGACCAGTGGTCTCCTTTGCAACTCTGTTAGACATGGGAGGTCGTCCATTCATCTGAGGAGGTCCTGGACTCTGTGCATCAGGAGTCAGTTCCTTGGTCTTGTTGTTAACCCTGTTGAAGAAATAAGACATCAACATTCACGATCCACCATAATACTGTCCCCTATAGAGACGGAGGCTAACATGAACCAAGTGACGATGGGGTTGGTGAGGATGTATCAATATGTAGTGAAGTTTACCTGATGTCAGGGGGTTCAGCATGTGTCTTCTGACAGGATTCAGGGTATGTTCCCCCACTGTCTGTGGGCTTCCTGTCCTCCCCTTCTAGCACACCTTCCTCTACTGGGCTTCTAAGGGTGATTATTACATGAATAAGAATTTAAGGATCTGTTTTAGGGGGGTACACATGGTCTACATGTTCATGGCCTAAATTACAGAGGACTGACTCACCTGCAGAAGAGGGGTGAAGTCTCACCAGCACACTGACCTGGAGCCCCATCGGTCAGGTGTGATTCCCTGTGGAGTAAGATACAGACTGGATCAGGAAACATGACCTCAAACAGTTATTGAACCTCCTCTACCATCACATGCAACTTTACATTTACATTTTAGTCATTTAGCAGACACTCTTATCCAGAGCGACTTACAGTTAGTGAATACATATTTTTTTATTTATATTTTTTTATACTGGCCCCCCGTGGGAATCGAACCCACAACCCTGGCGTTGCAAACGCCATGCTCTATCAACTGAGCTACATCCCTGCCGGCCATTCCCTCCCCTACCCTGGACAACGCTGGGCCAATTGTGCGCTGCCCATGAGTCTCCCGGTCGCGGCCGGCTGCGACAGAGCCTGGATTCGAACCAGGATCTCTAGTGGCACAGTTAGCACTGCGATGCAGTGCCTTAGACCACTGCGCCACTCAGGAGTTACATACAGACAAAAGTGTTTGGAATGAAATACACATTCTCACCTTCTATATGGCACGCATCCATTGCTCTGAGGTTGACCCAGAAGCTGTGCGTCATCAGTCTGGCCGTTAACCCTGTGGGAGCAATACCAGGGTGATCATCAGGGTTAAAACTTATGTTCCACCACAAACAACACTGTCCTCCATAGAGGCAGAGACTAACATGATCCATGGGATCAATTCTGAAGGGAGAAATGAGATTGCCAAAATGTTTGCATGTCAATATGATATCTATGTGAGAGTAACTTACAAAATCAATGAGGCCCACCCAGTCAGCAATTTGACGATGATTACTACAAGTTTAGGTAGCTGGTTAGATTAATTTACCAATCTAAAAGCGGGATCCACGGGCCGCCAGTTGCCCATCCCTGAGCTAATTATTAGAATCAGGTGTGCTAGATTAGGGTTGGAGTGAAAACCTACAGGACAGTAGCTCTCCAGGAACAGGGTTGGAGAGCCCTGTTCCATAGAGAAATAAACTAATATGACCCAAAGCAACATCTGAAGACAGTGACGCTATCATTCAGTGGTTAATTAAAGATCATTAAAGTGATGTGGAAAGGTTTACCTGGCATCACGTTGCTCATTCTGCATCAGAGGAATGGAGATTGGTTCTGGATTGCCCTGACCCTCTTCCACGTCTCTGTGGCCTTGGTTGCTAAAGATGAGATTATTACATTAATAAGAAATGAAGGATAATGTTTGATAAACAACAGTAACTTGACAAAATGGCAGACAAGTCTATAGTCTGTAAGTGGCCTGCAAGTTCCAGGCTGTTCTCATCCTGCAACAATTCTAATTGACTTAAAGAGCTCCCTTCACAAACACAAAAGCAGTTATATAGGGTACTCACCGCTGTTTGTCTCTCCAAGGTTTATGCACACATAAAAGCACTAAGAGCAGACCAGCAATGACCACCACGACAACTGAAAAACAAAACGTAGTCATCAGATGTTGACATCATATGTACACAAACATGAAAAGGTTTTAAAATAGCTTTCTAACAGTAGTTGATCTTTGTAGCATCATTTTGTGGTCAGATTTACTTGTAATTTGCTCATACAGAGGAAGCTGTGGTGATAGATTTGCATAAACACTCACCAATGATTATCCAGTTCAAACCAGTGTCACCACGGTTTGTATCAGGATTGTCTCCATCTATAATGATGATTAGAGAGAATAAAGTCATTTACATGACATAATCAATCAAAATACTGAATAACACAGAATAACGTGTTATGCAGTCCTTCCCTTAGTTTAATTTCCAGGCAGGCATCCAGAAAATAAAATATAACAAAAACATTCTCCAGGGATTGACATTGTTCTCTCAAGGCACTTGTCCATCGTGGACATTAGCCATCTCAGTACTCACCTGGGATGATGGTTGAAGGCCAGACAGAGAGGTTAAAAGATGTACAGTATTCAAAATAATACATATGATTTAGTGATTTTCTCTATATGCTCTTGAAAGATACTTGAAATTGATGGAAAAGAGGAATGTCAACTATCTACCTTTGACAATGTAATGGGAACAGCTCTCCTTAACGGGGGGTTCTTTACCATTAGACTCAGTTCCAGCCTTCTGCTAAGAGGGAATGGGGAGGGATATTGTTTCATCAGTTGCATCCTAATAATACGGGATTCAATTAAATGTGTAAGTTTGTTATAATCAACCTCTAAATAATGTGAAATTACAGGGCTCACCTGTGTAGAATCAATGTAAATGAAGTTCATTTTCAGATTTTGACATTTATAGAGGGTGAGGGCACTGTTGTTCATCGTTACCACCTCATTCTTAACAACTTCCATTGGCTTGTCCCCTCCACTGTTGGCAATGGCAGTCTGTTTAGGAAAAAGGCAAGTCAAATGATCAATAGGGAACATCCAGTGCATTCGGAAAGTATTCAGACCCCTTTACTTTTTCCACATTTTGTTACGTTACAGCATTATTCTAAAATGGATTAAATAAACAAAAATCCTCATCAATCTATACAGAATACCCCATGATGACAAATTGAAAACAGGTTTTTAGAAATGTTTGCAAATGTATTTAAAAATTTTTATAATACCTTATTTTCATAAGTATTCAGACCATTTGCGATGAGACTCGAAATTGAGCTCAGATGCATCCTGTTTCCATTTATCATACTTGAGATGTTTCTATAAGTTGATTGGAGTCCACCTGTGGTAAATTCAATTGATTGGACATGATTTGGAAAGGCACACACCTGTCTATATAAGGTCCCACAGTTGACAGTGCATGTCAGAGCAAAATCCAAGCCATGAGGTCGAAGGAATTGTCCGTAGAGCTCCGAGACAGGATTGTGTCGAGACACAGATCTGGGGAAGGGTACCAAAACATTTCTGCAGCATTGAAGGTCCCCAAGAACACAGTGGCCTCCATCATTCTTAAATGGAAGAAGTTTGGAACCACCAAGACTCTTCCTAGAGCTGGCCGCCCAGCCAAACTGAGCAATCGGGGGAGAAGGGCCTTGGTCTGGGAGGTGACCAACAACCCGATGGTCACTCTGACAGTGCTCTAGAGTTCCTCTGTGGTGATAGGAAAACCTTCCAGAAGGACAACCATCTCTGCAGCACTCCACCAATCAGGTCTTTATGGTAGAGTGGCCAGATGGAAGCCACTCCTCAGTAAAAGGCACATGCCAGCCCGCTTGGAGTTTGCCAAAAGGCACCTCAAGGACTCTCAGACCATGAGAAACAAGATTCTCTGGTCTGATGAAACCAAGATTGAACTCTTTGGCCTGAATGCCAAGTGTCACGTCTGGAGGAAACCTGGCACTATCCCTATGGTGAAGCACGGTGGTGGCAGCATCATGCTGTGGGGATGTATTTCAATTGCAGGGACAGGGAGACTAGTCAGGATCGAGGGAAAGATGAACGGAGCAAAGTACAGAGAAATCATTGATGAAAACCTGCTCCAGAGCGCTCAGGACCTCAGACTGGGGCGAAGGTTCACCTTCCAAAAGGACAACGACCCTAGGTACACAGCCAAGACAACGCAGGAGGGGCTTCGGGACATGTCTCTGAATGTCCTTGAGTGGCCCAGCCAGAGGCCGGACTTGAACCCGATCAAACATCTCTGGAGAGACCTGAAAATAGCTGTGGAGCAATGCTCCCCATCCAACCTGACAGATCTTGAAAGGATCTGCAGAGAAAAATTGGAGAAACTCCCCAAATACAGGTGTGCCAAGCTTGTTGCGTCATACCCAAGAAGACTTGAGGCTGTAATCGCTGACCAAGGTGCTTCAACAAAGGTCTGAATACTTATGTAAATGTCATATTTCTGTTTTTTACTTGTAATACATTTGCAAAAATGTCTAAAAACCTTTGTCATTATGGGGTATTGTGTGTAAATTGATAAGGGGAAAAAACTATTTGATTCATTTTAGAATAAGGCTGTAACGTATCAAAATGTGGAAAAAGTCAAGGGGTCTGAATACTTTCCGAATGCACTGTATGTAGTTGTATTATTTTATTCAAGTAATTCTGTGTGGATTGCATCCACTGCTCTCCTGCAGTTGTTACTTCCTGTATAGCTTAACTAAAACACAGATTTCAACTTACCCCATTATTGTTGAACACCGCAATGTCTAATACCCCTGTAATGTTGTATAGATACACGTATCCACCATCCCTGCTCTTCAATTTTCCACAGGAAATTTCCACCAAAGTACATGCTACGGATGTCAAGGAACTTTTTATTTAGGACAACTTTCTGTGCATTATTACTAAAGCCACTTTCAAATTCCTTTAGACAGAAACAAAATAAAATATATTGAGGGACTAGGTTTGAGATCTATATACATTGAACAAGAACAATAGATAAAGATTGTGTAAGAAGAGGACTAGCACTCATACAGGACCAGTGGTGTAAAGTACTTAAGTAAAAATTATTGATAGTACTACTTAAGTCTTTTTCTAGGGTATCTGTACTTTACTTTACTATTCACAATTTATACTTTTACTCCACTACATTCCTAATGAAAATTATGTACGTTTTATTCCATACATTTTCCCTGACACCCAAAAGTACTTTTTTTTTAATGCTTAGCAGGACAGGAAAATGGTCTAATTCACCACACACTTATCAAGAGAACATCCCTGGTCCCCCTACTGCCTCTGATCTGGCCGACTCACTAAAAACATGTTTCATTTGTAAATGATATCTGAGTGTTGGAGCATGCCCCTGGCTATCCGTAAAAAATAAGGAATTTGAAATGATTTATACTTTTACTTTTGATACTTAAGTATATTTGAGCAATTACATTTACTTTTGATGCTTAAGTATATTTAAAACCGAATACTTTGACTCATTTTCTATTAATGTATCTTTACTTTTACTCAAGTATGACAACTGGGTATTTTTTCTCTGAGGGCCCAGCCATGACGCAGTTTAGTTAGCAGAAGTCTCCGTCTTGAGGGAGAATTTGTGAAACTTTTAAATGAATTCTACAATAATTTGGTATTTTACCTTGATCCCCGACAGCGTAGGTTGGATAGACTTGCAAAACAGCAACCAAAAAAGCCACTTGAAACAAAAACATTTTCAGTTCTGAGATGACACCTCCACCTCCACGCTCAGTCAAATTACAAAGGAAGTAAAGGCATTTCCTGGTTGTTTATATAAGCAGAGGAGGAGTTAATTACACACAGTATGAACAATGTGACGCACATAATAAACAATCTGTGTCTTTTTTTGGACCTTTTATTCTTCAAAGTTGTAATTTATAAAGATGGGGAGCTAGATGGAAACTGTTTAACAGCAAGGAACATGCATTCTGTTCAGTTGGCAATGGAAACATGCAAAAGGTTTGAAATGACTAGGTTAGAAGTTGTGTCATATCATTCAGATGTTGATGGTTGACTTTACACATCCACAATCAACACCAGCCAAATGAACTGCTTGAACTCCAACCAGTGTGGTATTAGAACGACCCCCAGCCACTGTCTCTTATGTACTGTAATGTAAGAAGTCTAACACCAGAGGACATCCTTGCCATATGAGTGGGATGTATAGACAAAACATCTATATCAAATGTTACCTTAAGGTTAATGACAATAGAACTATTAGGCAGTTCAGAGAATACATTACTGTTAAGTTAGAGACATCATACAAATCATACACATTTTCCCTGAAAGATCATGAGCCCGTATTTGTGTGCGTGTGTATGTGTGAGTGTCTGCATGTGTGTGTGTCTGCATAAACTTGAAAAACTGAAAACAAGAGTGACAGAAGACAAAATAAATCAGAGTTTGATCTTTCCCTCTCCTCCAGAGTGTCTAATTTAAAGAAAACACGACCATATGCTGGAAAGGAATGTTTTAATGATAAAAGGAATTAAACACATATTATAATATTAAGAAGCATTGGACCAGTAACCGAAAAGTTGCTGGTTCGAATCCCTGAGCCGACTAGGTGAAAAATCTGCTCCTGTAAGTCGCTCTGGATAAGAGCATCTGCTAAATGACTAAAATGTTAATGTATTAAATAAAACAAGGTGTGCCCAAACACAAAACTCTCTGCAGAATAGCCTTCCTAAATTTGCAGGCTAAAAAGTATATATGACAATGACAATAATTTGGAGGTTCCTTCATACAAATACATGCAGAAAGTTTGTTACAAATAATACAAGAGAGTATGAGGGACAATTGTAAACATCAGATCTGAGTTGTTCATTAATCAATAGACTTAAGTAACTCACTCACTTGTATTGGCAATGTATGAGCAGATCATATCAATCCAACAATCAAAATTCATAGTACTATACACTGAGTGTACAAACATTAGGAACACCTTCCTAATATTGAGTTGCACCCGCTTTTGCCCTCAGAATAGCCTCAATTCATCGAGGGATGGACTCTACAAGGTGTCGAAAGCTTTCCACAGGGATGCTGCTCCATGTCGACTCCAATGCTTTCCAGAGTTGTGTCAAGTTGGCTGGATGTCCTTTGGGTGGTGGACCATACTTGATACACACGGGAAATTGTTTAGCATGAAAAATCCGGCAGCATTGCAGTTCTTGACACACTCAAACCAGTGAGCCTGGCAAATACTACCATATCCCGTTCAAAGGTACTTAAATATTTTGTCTTGCCCATTCACCCTCTGAATGGCACACATACACAATCCATGTCTCAAGTCTTAAAATTCATTTTTGAACCTGTATCCTCCCCTTCATCTAAACTGATTGAAGTGGATTTAACAAGTGACATTAATAAGAGATCATAGCTTTCACCTGGATTCACCTGGTCAGTCTGTCATGGAAAGAGAAGGTTTTCTTAATGTTTTGGTAATGAAAATGTAACAAGGAAATAAAACAAAATACAGGTAACTAACCATACAAGCATCAGGTGAAAGCCATTCATACATGTATGGGACCAACCCACAGACATGACAGATCAAATATATTACAAGTAAGTAAAATAACCATCATCAAAATATGAAGAAAATGAACCTTTTCTGACACTAAGGTTATAAGGTCTCAAAGTATGTGGGTATATAATTTGCGTAAGTCATTTGACCTGACAGATACTCTCAATGTGATAAACATTCTAATGAAATGGTGAACACAAATATCAACATAGCTACACCATGTCTAAAGGTGTGGTATTTTGTACAATGTCACCAGTAGGTGGGGACGTGGGGTACAGTTCCTTCCGCAAGAACTGCGGGTAACACTTCCTATGAATACCCTTTTCATAATGCGTTATAAGTGCATTTATAACACCTTATAATCTATGCAATATTTATACATTACAATGACCGACTGGGCACAGACGTCAAATCAATGTCTATTCCACGTTGGTTTAACGTAATTTAATTGAAATGATGTGGAAACAACGTTGATTCAACCAGTGTGTGCCTCAGTGGGTTATGATTATGAAGCAAAGTGGTATGCCCTACATGAAATACTCTTTAGGAAATTGTGTCAGAGGGGTATACTATAACAACTTCACGTAGGAGTTCCACACTCCCGTTAAAGGGATAGTTCACCCAAATTACAAAATGTCATTTGCTTTCTTTACTCTGTAAGCAGTCTATGGACAAGCTCAGACAGCAATCCATGGTTTGGTTTTGGATGGGTGGGCGTATAAAGCAAACATCTAACAACCCAAAGGTTGCGTGTTCGAATCTCATCACGGGATACTTTAGCATTTTCGCTAATTAGCAACTTACTACTTTTTAGCTACTTTGCAACTGCTTACCATGTTAGCTAAACCTTCCCTAACCTTAATCCTTTAACCTAACTCCTAACCCTAACCTTAACCCCTAGGCCCTAGCCTAGCTAACGTTAGCCACCTAGCTAACCTTAACCACAAGACATTTGAATTTGTAACATATCATACGTTTTGCAAATTCGTGACATATTGTACAAATTGCAATTCGTAACATATTGTAAGAATTGCAATTCGTAACATATCATACACATTTTTATTCGTAACATATAATATGAAATGGATGATGGACAACCACAAATTAATACATACCATACGAAACGTAACATATAGTATCATACTAACTGGAATATCCTGGACATATTATATTTATTTTAATTTAGGAAAACGGTTCCAAAGTATTCCCATGTATAATATAAAGATATATGTGATCATATACAAATGTAAGCAAGGTTTGAAATTATAATGTTTTAGGCAAATATTATATCTGTTTGGGCTTCTTGCGGTTCATTTGCAGTCGGCTGAATATAGTTGATGATCCCTGCTTTAGGATGATATGGACATTAAATGCAAAAATGCTTATATCAGGGTCATTGACTTGGATTTGTGCCACAAATGCTACAATGTTAGCATTTCTGTGACCAAGTACAGTAAACAAGACCAAAGCATTGATTGCTTTCTTACCTTGTCCATAGACTGCTCACAGGGTATGTAATTTTGTAATTTTGCAATTTGGGTGAATTATCCCTTTATGCCTGCAAGACAAAGTACATAGGTGTAAGAGGGTGTGCAGTGAAATTAGAATATAGCCTACCACTTAATGAGCACAGAATGTATAATAAAATGCTCCTAATGTGCTTTTCAAATATGGTATCTGGCATAGTAATACTTTGCTTCATAAGGCATTATACATCCTGGTGATAATGCTCTATGCAGTTATAAATGTTCATGAGTAGTTATTAGCACCTATGTTGTGCATTATGATGCATTATGCATAGGTGTTATTAATGCACCTATAATGCATTATAAAGAGAACATCCATATGAAGTGTTAACTGTTTTAACTGGTCAATCATGCTTTCCTATGAAAACGGTGGTTTAAATAAAGTCTGTTGTAGTATCTTCTAGTCTCTAAAAGGAAAAATGGAACATTAACTTTCTTTACTGAAAGTAGGATTACAGGTGTCGGTGTGCGTTAAATGTCTGTGAATTTTTTTTGCTGAAGTTGGTACATGCAAGTTATTTTAACACTGACATGCTGTCACGTAGAGCGTGGATGTGGTGTGGAATCAAGCGCAGGACAAACAGATGCTTCGTTCAAACGTCTTTAGTACAGACACGAAAAAAACAAGCCACACGGCTAAACACAAACCGGCAGGCAAGCGAACTTTACGCACACCGGGTACAAGGCAAAGCAAAATGCGCACACTGTGCGGACAGTCTCTCTAAAACAAATAACGAGAGATAAATGAACTAGCATCCCAAGCTGACAAAGAACAATTACACACAACACATGACCAAACCCAAGAGAACTTATAGGACACATAATTAACACTAAGAATGAACAGGTGTACAAAACAGACCAAACCAAACAAACATCGAAACATAGAACGGTGGCAGCTAGTACTCCGGAGACGACGACCGCCGAAGCCTGCCCGAACAAGGAGGAGGAGCAGCCTCGGCCGAAACCGTGACAGTACCCCCCCCCTTGACGCGCGGCTCCAGCCGTGCGCCGACCCCGGCCTCGAGGACGACCAGGAGGACGCGGAGCAGGGCGCGTGGGATGACCACGATGGAACTCGGTCAGAAGAGACTGGTCTAAGATGTCCCTCCTCGGCACCCAGCACCGCTCCTCCGGGCCGTACCCCTCCCACTCCACGAGATATTGGAGACCCCCTATCCGGCGTCTCGAATTCAGGATGGACCGAACAGTGTACGCCGGAGCCCCCTCGATGTCCAGCGGGGGCGGAGGAATCTCTTCTATCTCATAGTCCTGGAGTGGACCAGCTACCACCGGCCTGAGGAGAGACACATGGAACGAGGGGTTAATATTCTTGTAATCAATAGGCAGTTGTAACCTGTAACACACCTCGTTCAACCTCCTCAGGACTTTAAAAGGCCCCACAATCCGCCGACCCAGCTTCCGGCAGGGCAGGCGGAGGGGCAGGTTTCTGGTCGAGAGCCAGACTCGATCTCCCGGTGCGTACACCGACCCCTCACTGCGGTGGAGATCGGCGCTCGTCTTATGTCGACGGATGGCCCGCTGCAGATGGACGTGTGCAGCGTTCCACGTCTCCTCCGAGCGCCGCACCCACTCATCCACCGCAGGGGCCTCGATCTGGCTCTGATGCCAAGGTGCCAGAGCCGGCTGGTACCCTAACACACACTGGAAATGAGTTAGTTTAGTGGAGGAGTGGCGGAGAGAGTTCTGTGCCATCTCGGCCCAGGGAACATACCTCGCCCACTCCTCCGGCCGGCCCTGGCAATACGACCTCAGAAACCTACCCACATCCTGGTTTACTCGTTCGACCTGCCCATTGCTCTCCGGGTGGTACCCCGAGGTAAGGCTCACCGAAACCCCCAAGCGCTCCATGAACGCTCTCCAGACTCTGGAGGTAAACTGGGGGCCTCGATCAGACACTATATCCTCGGGTACCCCGTAATGCCGGAAGACGTGGGTGAATAGTGCCTCAGCGGTCTGTAGGGCAGTAGGGAGACCCGGCATGGGAAGGAGACGACAGGCCTTCGAGAACCGATCCACAACGACCAGGATGGTGATATTCCCCTGTGAGGGGGGAAGGTCTGTAACAAAATCCACCGAGAGGTGAGACCAGGGTCGTTGTGGAACGGGCAGGGGTTGTAACTTTCCCCTGGGCAAGTGTCTGGGCGCCTTACTCTGGGCAGACACCGAGCAGGAGGAGACATAAACCCTCACATCCCTGGCTAACGTTGGCCACCAGTACTTTGTGCTAAGGCAGTGCACTGTCCGGCCAATACCTGGATGTCCAGAGGAGGGTGACGTGTGAGCCCAATAAATGAGTCGATCCCGAACCTCGAGCGGAACGTACGTCCGACCCACAGGACACTGTGGAGGGCTAGGGTCGGTACGTAACGCCCGCTCGATTTCAGTATCGACCTCCCACACCACCGGTGCCACCAGACAAGACTTCGGTAGTATGGGAGTGGGCTCAACGGACCTCTCCTCTGTGTCATACCGCCGAGACAGGGCGTCTGCCTTTCCGTTCTGGGACCCAGGGATGTACGTGATCTTAAAGACGAACCGGGCTAGAAATATGGTCCACCGAGCCTGGCGAGGATTCAGTCTCCTAGCTGCCCGAATGTATTCCAGGTTACGGTGGTCAGTCAAAATTAGGAAAGGGTGTTGAGCCCCCTCAAGCCAATGCCTCCACACCTTTAGGGCCTGTACCACGGCTAACAGCTCCCTGTCCCCTACGTCATAATTTCGCCGAAGTAAACAGGTCCTTCAGTCTCCCAAAAGCCCTGTCCGCCTCAGCTGACCACCGCAAGCGCACCGGACCCTCCTTGAGAAGGGACGTTATGGGAGCTGCCACCTGTCCAAAACCCCGAAAAAACCTCCGGTAGTAATTCGCAAAGCCCAAGAACTGCTGCACCTCTTTAACCGTGGTTGGGGTTTGCCAATTACGCACGGCTGACACACGGTCAACCTCCATCTTCACCCCTGACGCGGACAACTGATAACCCAAAAAGGAGACCGAAAGAACAGGAAGAACAGACATTTCTCTGCCTTGACATACAGGTCGTGCTCCAACAGCCTCCTCAACACTCAGCGCACCAGGGCTACATGCTCGGCTCGGGTAGAACTGTACACCAGAATATCGTCTATGTACACGACCACTCCCTGCCCCTGCATAACCCGGAAAATCTCATCCACAAAGGATTGGAAGACTGACGGAGCATTCATTAACCCGTATGGCATGACGAGATACTCGTAATGACCTGAGGTAGTACTAAATGCTGTCTTCCATTCATCGCCCTCCCTAATGCGCACCAAGTTGTATGCGCTCCTGAGGTCCAATTTAGTGAAGAACCGTGCCCCGTGTAATGACTCCGTCATAGTCGCAATCAGAGGGAGTGGATAACTATATTTCACAGTAATCTGATTGAGACCGCGGTAATCAATACACGGGCGCAAACCTCCATCTTTTTTCTTCACAAAAAAGAAGCTTGAGGACGCAGGGGAAGTGGAGGGCCGTATGTATCCCTGTCTCAGAGACTCTGCAATATATGTCTCCATCGCCCTCTTCTCCTCTTGCGACAAAGGATACACATGGCTCCGCGGGAGCGCAGCTCCTGCCTGGAGGTCTATCGCACAATCCCCCCGTCTATGAGGTGGCAATCGCGCCGCCCTCGCCTTGCTAAACACAAGTGCTAAATCCTCATACTCGGGGGGAACGTGCATTGCGGGCATTTGGTTTGGACTCTCCACGAGGTCGCCCCTACGGAAACACCCAGACATAGCCCCACACACTGGGCAGACCACCCCTTAAGAGCCCTCTCTCGCCACGAAATGGTGGGATCATGAGTAATCAACCAGGGAAGCCCCAGCACCACCGGATACGCAGGAGAGTCGATCAGATATAGCTGAATCGTCTCCTCATGACCCCCCTGCGTCTCCATCCTAAGTGGCGCTGTGACCTCCCTAATCAACCCGGATCCCAACGGACGGCTATCTAGGGCATGTACAGGGAAGGGATTATTAACCGGAAGGAGAGGGATCCCTAACTCTATACAAAATGTTCGATCTACAAAATTCCCAGCTGCGCCTGAATCTACTAGCGCCTTATGCTGGGAACGAGGTGCAACCTGTGAAAAACAAACAGGTATGGTTAGGTGCACGACAGAGAGCTCTGGGTAAGTGGGGCGCCTACTCACCTGGGAGGACTCCCTAGTGCGTGGCCTGCCGTCTCGTCCTCCTGGAGACCCTCCCCAGCACCTAGCCGCAGTGTGCCCTCCACGGCCACAGTTGGTGCAGGGGACGGCCCCCCTCGGACTCCTTCTCCTCCGTTCTCTAGCGCCAGCACCCCCGAGCTCCATGGGACTCGGCTCGGAGGTGCCGGAGGGTGGAATGGGCGACCCCCACCCAGGACGTCCGCGGGTGGCGAGCAGGGTGTCTAGCCGAATGGACATGTCAACCAATTGGTCAAACGTGAGAGTGGTGTCCCTGCAGCCTCGGCCGAAACCGTGACACATGCTAGCTCTCAATTCAGAAATAATTAATAATTGCTTCAGTAAAATAGAGCATCCGAGACTGGGCCCTGTGAGAATGATGTTTCATCTAAACTAGATTACCAAAAGTATGTGGACACCTGCTCGTTGAACATCTCATTCCAAAATCATGGGCATTAATATGGAGCTTTCCACTAGATGTTGGAACACTGCTGCGGGGACTTGCTTCCATTCAGCAAAAAGAGCATTAGTGAGGTCGGGCTCACAGTCAGCGTTCCAATTCATCCCAAAGGTGCAGGCCAGTCAAGTTCTTCCATACCGATCTCAACAAATAATTTCTGTATGGACCTCGCTTTGTACACGGGGGCATTGTCATGCTGAAACAGGAAAGGGCCTTCCCCAAACTGTTGCCACAAAGTTGGAAGCATAGAACCATCTAGAATGTCATTGTATGCTGTAGCGTTAAGATTTCCCTTTACTGGAACTAAGGGTCCTAGCCTGAACCATGAAAAACAGGTCCAGACCATTATTCCAACTTTACAGTTTGCGTTATGCATTGGGGCAGGTATCGTTCTCCTGGCATCCCCCAAACCCAAATATGTCCGATGGACTGCCAGATGGTGAAGCGGGATTCATCACTCTCGAGAACGCGTTTCAACTGCTTCGTAGTCCAATGGCGGCAAGCTTTACACCACTCCAGCCGACGCTTGGCATTGCGCATGGTGATCTTAGGCTTGTGTGTGGCTGCTCGGCCATGGAAACCCAATTTAATGAAGCCCTGACAAACAGTTATTGTTCTGACGATGCTTGCAGAGGCAGTTTGGAACTCGGTAGTGAGTGTTGCAACTGAGGACAGACGATTTTTACACGTTACGCACTTCAGCACACGACGGTCCCATTCTGTGTGCTTGGCTGGCCTACCACTTTGTGGCTGAGCCGTTGTTGCTCCACAATAACAGCACTTACAGTTAACCGGGGAAGCTCTAGCGGGGCAGAAATTTGATGAACTGACTTGTTGGAAAGGTGGCATTCTATGACGGTGCCACATTGAATGTCACTGAGCTCTTTAGTAATTCTACTGCCAATGTTTGTCTATGGAGATTGCATGGCTGTGTGCTCGATTTTATACATCTGTCAGACACGGTGTGGCTGAAATAGCCAAATCCACTAATTTGAAGCGGTGTCCACATACTTTTGTATATACTGTGTAAATAACGCTGGGTCAATGTTTAGCTGTATTTGACATGTCCACAAGACATTGAGACCTCATGACCTTGGAAATGTCTATAGTAAAGAGGTTTACGTTTTATCCATCTTCTCATGTGAATGTGATATATATTAGCTTGTATGTATAGTATACAATACTAGTGTAAGTATGATCTTACCATACTTTCATATCATTATAATGTTGTATAGCTAATATGTGACATGCTGTATCATAATCAGTCATAAGTCGCAGTCATTTTCAATAGTAATACAAAATGTAGATAATAATAATTTAGATAATAGTAATTTTGTCATTTTAGTTATCTAAAAGTCTTGGGCTGTTTTTGAATTTCAACTGATTTCACTAGAACATGTTTCCTAACCTATCCAGATTACAGCTGTCGCATAGAAAATTAACTTAATAAACTGTTGAGGTTTCTGAAAATCACTGTTCATTAAAACACACTGCTCAGAATGTGTCTTGGGGTTGATATGACTGATTATGATGAAGCTAGTCACATATGTGTATCTTATAATATGCACTGTATATCATATATTACTGTATCTTATCATATCTTATTAGGTTCTCTTTTGTTATACAAACGTCCACCGCTTGTTACAGTTCTCCTCTTCTTGACTCCATGTCATTAGGTCCTTTGTCCTTAGGAAAAACACAAGAGTTACAAATATGCTGGAGCAAAAAGACAACCAGCCCCGTCATTTTAGATACCAAGACAAACAATTCACCAGTTGGCATAAACAGTACTTACTATTAACTCAGGTTTGCTGACTTGGTCCTTGTCCAAGGCCTGTTTGTCCAATAGACCAGTGGTCTCCTTTGCAACTCTGTTAGACATGGGAGGTCGTCCATTCATCTGAGGAGGTCCTGGACTCTGTGCATCAGGAGTCAGTTCCTTGGTCTTGTTGTTAACCCTGTTGAAGAAATAAGACATCAACATTCACGATCCACCATAATACTGTCCCCTATAGAGACGGAGGCTAACATGAACCAAGTGACGATGGGGTTGGTGAGGTTATCATCCAATGAGTACTGGATGTATCAATATGTAGTGAAGTTTACCTGATGTCAGGGGGTTCAGCGTGTGTCTTCTGACAGGATTCAGGGTATGTTCCCCCACTGTCTGTGGGCTTCCTGTCCTCCCCTTCTAGCACACCTTCCTCTACTGGGCTTCTAAGGGTGATTATTACATGAATAAGAATTTAAGGATCTGTTTTAGGGGGGTACACATGGTCTACATGTTCATGGCCTAAATTACAGAGGACTGACTCACCTGCAGAGGAGGGGTGAAGTCTCACCAGCACCCTGACCTGGAGCCCCATCGGTCAGGTGTGATTCCCTGTGGAGTAAGATACAGACTGGATCAGGAAACATGACCTCAAACAGTTATTTAACCTCCTCTACCATCCCATGGAACTTTAAACACAGACAAAAGTGTTTGGAATGAAATACACATTCTCACCTTCTATATGGCACGCATCCATTGCTCTGAGGTTGACCCAGAAGCTGTGCGTCATCAGTCTGGCCGTTAACCCTGTGGGAGCAATACCAGGGTGATCATCAGGGTTAAAACTTATGTTCCACCACAAACAACACTGTCCTCCATAGAGGCAGAGACTAACATGATCCATGGGATCAATTCTGAAGGGAGAAATGAGATTGTCATTCAATGGATAATGAGGATCTATCAAAGGAGTCCTCATGTGGAGAATTTACCTGACAACCTTGGGTACATTCAGTGGAGGGGAATCAGCATGTGTCTTCTGACAGGATTCAGTGTCTGCTCTGTCATTGTCTGACGGCTTTCCGTCCTCCACTCCTAGTACGCCTTCTTCTCCTTGGTCGCTAAAGGGGAGATTATTATATTGCATTTAATGATATTGTTTGGGAGGGGTACATATTTTGTCCATGTCCAAAGCCTATATTACAGAGGACTGATTCACAAATATTACATTTTGTGTAGCATCACATGCAACTTTAAAGTCAAAAGATGGCTGCTGCTACATGTAGCGGACATGAGTAGGGCTCATGGTCTCGTGATGAGGTAGCCCTGCCTGCAACTTCACAATTAGTGTCACCCACGGCCCAACAGGACATTTCTGCTTGGGCTAACAGTCAAAACGTTGGTTTCTCCCATGGGAGACCCGGGTTCGATCCTGCCCATGACATACACACAGAACAGTGTAAAAGCCAGGATCTCACCTGTCAGAGAGCACCTGTCCATTAATCTGAGGTTGACCCAGAGTCTCAGCATCAGGAGGCAGGTCATCAGTATGGTCCTTAGTGCTGTAGGAGTAATAAGACATACAGTAATCAGAGTTCACATTTATTACGACCCCTTCCTCCACCACCACAATGTCCTCTATGGAGACAGAAACTAACAGAAACTAACATGACCCCTGGGATCAATATATCAAGGGATTCTGATGTGGAAAAGTTTACCTGTCTGTTCCCATATTGTTCATCTCAATATCATTATTGGTCTGGCTTGGAAACCTATGTAGTAAGATACAGTATGCATTAAATCAGGATACATTTCTAGTGCACACACAACACTACAAAGGGCAAGGAAATAACTTGTAGGTGGTAATAAAATAAACAGAAGATTTCTGACATAATTTTCTGAGAACACAACAGTTTGGTGGTCTCTAAAGTAAACTTGTGATTGGGGTCAGAACCTTTTCAGTCAAGTTGTTTTAATACGAAGGGGTGAGAATTGTGTGCCAGTGGTTGTATGTGGAATGTACTGTTGTGTCATAATGAAACTACCCTTACCCCTTCTTCAGCTTTTTGTACACTAACCAACCAACACCGAGCAACATAAACAAAATTATGATGGCAACAGCAATAACAACTGAAAAAAAAGAGACAGGGTTTACAATCAAAGCAACAATCATAATAGTTTAAATGGTTGAACATAGTTTTGCCCATTGATAATGGCTATGATATTGTTTCAACTATTTAATGTTTTTAATCTTAATAAGAGAGTGTTACTTTACCACAAAATGATCACCTAGACTCACTTACCTGGGATGAGCCATGGGCGAATGTTGTTATGGTCTTGGTTTTTGTGGTCGACATCCTGCTTTACATTATCTTAAAAATAACAGGATAAACCTAGTTAATGACATTTATAACAGAGAAGCATTTTGATGACTACCCAACAGAGAGCCACTGGAAACAAGAGCCCTCCTTCAATATGCTCTGCTCTGTTGTTACAGAGGAACACTCACCTGCAGTTTTATTCTGACTGTCAGGCGCTTTCTCCAAAGGCTTCTTTGGCTCATCTAGAATAAGACAATATATATGTATGAGTAGGTTATACTCACATACACAGAATGTCTTCTCTGAACCCGGTAATATAAGCTACTCAGATCTAGATTTCATTAATTTATGCTCCACCATATCAACAAGAATATTCAGCATTATACAGTGAAAGTACTTCTTACTCAAGAATTGATGGATGGTTGATCCTCAAATAGATATTTGCTGGATTCTGTGTTCTCCTGAAGTTTAAGCTTTTTAGTTGGGCTGAACACTAGACAAAAAAAGTTGTACAATAATAACAAAACAATAAATGGATATACTGTATCTTTCCGGACCTTACAGGCCATCGGTCGATAAATCCAGAAAGAGAACCTTACCAAAACATACAGGCCAATGGGCTATAGGCTACATGATGCATGCGACTATGATTTGAAAAAGTCACAAAAAAATGCATGCGCTGTTTCTTGCCTCACAAGTGATAATATTCTCACCCATCAGACTATTCTCAATTTAATCTTGTCTTTAGATATACTAAATAATATGTGTGTGAAATCAGTTTTGATTTAGAATGGGCCATTATAATGCCCCTGTCGGAACATGGGCAGGGGAAATAATTATATGCACTTGAATAGCAAATGGAGGACACTTTTCCAGCGGTTAATTTTCATGCCAGCCAGGTAGGCTACTCTGGTTGTAAAGTGAAGCAATGTGCTTAATATGAACAAAGTTGAGAAATAAATATAGTAGGCCTAGCTTATAGAAAGCTGATGGGATCCTCTTCTTTTTAATATAGGCCATCAAAACTGTTTTCTCACGCAATTGTATAGCATAGCCTATAGAAAAATTTTGCGCAAAATGGGCTTATAGGAACACTTATTTTATTCCATGCATCAACCAGTTATGAGGAGCTGGCTCTTGCTGCGCAACAGATGATCCTATTCCGCTCAAACTCTGAATGCCAGGCCTGTCATGAAGTGTTTGATTTGATTTTCGAATGCATTTGCATTGATGTCAGAGTGATTTGAGGGACAATAGAATGCTAAGTACCAGACCATTAGCGATTGACCATTAGCAAGTTTGGTAGGCTACTAATGACCATCAGCGGCATCAGAGTGCAGTTTTGGAGAAGCCAAGTTACCGTAACTCAACAGTCAAGAGGAATTTGACTGCAACAATCACTTAAATGGTTTAACATAGTTTTGCCCATTGATAATGGCTATGATATTGTTGCAATATAGAATACAAGATGGCGCCGACAGACATGGCAGCTCTGCTTCTAGCTTCTAAGCAACTTTGCACAATTTAGTTTTTGTGTGTGTTACTTCTTACATTATTAGCCCAGAACATTTTTTGTCTTATTACATACAGCAGGAAATACATTTGGGATATCAAAGCAGCGGTAACTCACCAGCATTACAACTAGAAATACGACTTTTCCCGAATTGGATCCTTTGTCCGTACCACCCAGGGCAATTGAACTTATCCCAGAGGCTGCTCCAAGACGCCGACGGCAGAGAAAAGGTATTTGGAGGGACAAGAACGTTGGCAGCCAGTATGGCAATGGAACATTTAGAACAAACGACTGGGTCGCTTCCATAGATACAGAACAAAAAGACTGAACGACTGGGTCGCGTCTCCAGCAACCGAAACGATAGAACGAACGACCAGCCGGCTTGGCTAGCAACCCTAGATTTGTGTCGGGACTATATCTTGTGGAGGATGAAATAGTATGAATAAATTCATTAAAATAACGTTTTTTAATAAAAATATCTCAATCATTATTTGAATATCTTGGTAACCCTTTGTATAAAAGTGATAATGCCCTTGAAGCTGGTGTATGGAGGATAGACAGTGCATTCGGAAAGTATTCAGACCCCTTCACTTTACAGCCTTATTCTAAAATGGATTATATAAATTTTTACCCTCATCAATCTACACACAATACCCCATAATGACAAAGCGAAGACAGGATTTAAAAAATAAAAACAGAAATACCTTATTTACATAAGTATTCAAGCGCTTTGCTCTGAGACTCGAAATTGAGCTCAGGTGCATCCTGTTTCCATTGATCATCCTTGAGATGTTTCAACAACTTGATTGGAGTCCACCTGTGGTAAATTCAATTGATTGGACATGATTTGGAAAGGCACACACCTGTCTATATAAGGTCCCACAGTTGAGAGTGCATGTCAGAGCAAAAATCAAGTCATGAGGTCGAAGGAATTGTCCGTAGAGCTCCGAGACAGGATTGTGTCGAGGCACAGATCTGAGTAAGGGTACCAAAAAATATCTGCAGCATTGAAGATCCTCAAGAACACAGTGGACTCCATCATTCTTGAATGGAAGAAGTTTGGGACCATCAAGACTTCCTAGAGCTGGCCGACCGGGCCAAACTGAGCAATCGGGGGAGAAGGGCCTTGGTCGGGGAGGTGACCAAGAACCCGATGGTCACTCTGACAGAGCTCTAGAGCTCCTCTGTGGAGATGGGAGAACCTTCCAGAAGGACAACCATCTCTGCAGTACTCCACCAATCAGGTCTTTATGGTAGAGTGGCCACATGGAAGCCACTCCTCAGTAAAAGGCACATGACAGCCCGTTTGGAGTTTGCCAAAAGGCACCTAAAGGACTCTCAGAACATGAGAAACAAGATGCTCTGGTCTGATGAAACCAAGATTGAACTCTTTGCCCTGAATGCCAAGTGTCACGTCTGGAGGAAATATGGCACCATTCCTACGGTGAAGCATGGGTGTGGCAGCATCATGCTGTGGGGATGTTTTTCAGCGGCAGGGACTGGGAGACTAGTCAGGATTGAGGGAAAGATTAACGGAGAAAAGTAACGAGAGATCCTTAATGAAAACTTGCTCCAGTGCCCTCAGGACCTCAGACTGGGGCTAAGGTTCACCTTCCAACAGGACAACGACCCTAAGCACACAGCCAAGACAACGCAGGAATGGCTTCGGGACAAGTCTCTGAATGTCCTTGAGTGGCCCAGCCAGAGCCTGGACTTGAACCCGATCGAACATCTCTGAAAATAGCTGTGCAGCGACGCTCCCCATCCAACCTGACAGAGCTTGAGAGGATCTGCAGATAAGAATGGGAGAAACTCCCCAAATACAGGTGTGCCAAGCTTGTAGCATCATAACCCAGAAGACACGAGGCTGTAATAGCTGCCAAAGGTGCTTCAACAAAGTACAGAGTAAAAGGTCTGAATACTTATGTAAATTTATATTTCCGTTTTTTATTTTTTATACATTTGCAAAACATTATAAAAACCAGTTTTTGCTTTGTCATTATGGAGTATTGTGTTTAGATTGATAACGTAAAAAAATTATTTAATCAATTTTAGAATAAGGCTGTAACGTAACAAAATGTGGAAAAAGTCAAGGGGTCTGAATACTTTCAGAATTTTCTGTATTGGCACGGTTTGCTAATATATCCTCCAAACACCGGCTTCTCTGGCATTCTCACTTAATTAACTACTCATGGTGTGATTGTGATAACGTACAGGAACTCAAATCCTTTTGTTCACCCGATCTAGAATACCTCACAATCAAATGCCAACCGTATTACCTCCCAAGAGAATTCTCTTCGGTTATAGTCACAGCTGTGTATATTCCGCCTCAAGACGATACCACGACGGCCCTCAAGGGACTACACTGGATTTTGTGCAAACTGGAAACCACATATCCTGAGGCCGCATTTATTGTAGCTGGGGATTTTAACAAAGCAAATTTGAGGAAAACACTACCAAAGTTCTATCAACACATTGCCTGTAGTACTCACGCATCAAAGACTCGACCACTGTTACTCTCCCTTCCGGGATGGCTACAAGGCCTTCCCCCGCCCTCCCTTCGGCAAATCAGATCACGACTCCATTCTGCTCCTCCCTTCCTATAGGCAGAAACACAAACAGTTTAGTACCCGTGCTAAGGTCTATTCAACACTGGTCTGACCAATCGGAATCCTTGCTTCAAGATTGTTTTGATCACGCGGACTGGGATATGTTCCAGGTTGCCTCTGAGAATAACATTGACATATACACAGACACGGTGACGGAGTTCATAAGGAAGTGTACAGGGGATGTTGTTCCCACTGTGACTATTAAAACCTACCCAAACAAAAAACTGTGGATAGATGCCAGCATTCGCAGAAAACTGAAAGCGCGAACCACCGCATTTAACTGCGGCAAGGTGACTGGGAATATGGTTGAATACAAACAGTGTAGTTATTCCCTCTGTAAGGCAATCAAACAGGCAAAAAGTCAGTACAGAGACAAAGTGGAGTCACAATTCAACGGCTCAAATACGAGACGTGTGTGGCAGGGTCTTCAGACAATCACGGATTACAAAGGGAAAACCAGCTACATTGTGGACACCGACGTCTTGCTCCTGGACAAGCTAAACACCTTCTTCACCCGCTTTGAGGATAACACAGTGCCACCAGCGCGGCCCACTCCCAGGGACTGTGGGCTCTCCTTCTCCGTGGCCGATGTGAGTAAGACATTTAAGCGTGTTAACCCTCGCAAGGCTGCCGGCCCAGACGGCATCCATAGCCGCGTCCTCAGAGCATGCGCAGACCAGCTGGCTGGAGTGTTTATGGACATATTCAATCTCTCCCTATCCCAGATTGCTGTCCCCACTTGCTTCAAGATGTCCACCATTGTTCCTGTACCCAAGAAAGCAAAGGTAACTGAACTAAATACCTATCGCCCAGTGGCACTCACTTCTGTCATCATGAAGTGCTTTGAGAGGCCAGTTAAGGATCATATCACCTCTACCTTACCTGACACCCTAGACCCACTTCAATTTGCATACCGCCCCAATAGATCCACAGACGATGCAATCGCCATCGCACTGCACACTGCCCTATCCCATCTGGACAAGAGGAATACCTATGTAAGAATGTTGTTCATTGACTATAAGCTCGGGCCCTGGGTCTGAACCCCGCCCTGTGCAACTGGGTCCTGGACTTCCTGACGGGCCGCCCCCAGGTGGTGAAGGTATGGAACAACACCTCCACTACGCTGACCCTCAACACAGGGGCCCCACAAGGGTGTGTGCTCAGACCCCTTCTGTACTCACTGTTCACCCATGACTGCGTGACCACGCACGCCTCCAACTCAATCATCAAGTTTTCAGACGACACAACAGTAGTAGAACTGATTACCAACAATGACGAGACAGCCTACAGGGGGAGGTGAGGGCCCTGGCGGAGTGGTGCCAGGAAAATAACCTGTCCCTCAACAAAACGAAGGAGCTGATCGTGGACTTCAGGAGACAGCACTGGGAGCACACCCCTATCCACATCGACGGGACCGCAGTGGAGAAGGTGTAAAGTTTCAAGTTCCTCAGCATACACATCACTGATAATCTGAAATGGTCCACCCACACAGACAGTGTGGTGAAGAAGGCTCAACAGCGCCTCTTCAACCTCAGGAGGACTGAAGACATTCGGCTTGGCCCCTAAGACCCTTACAAACTTTTAAAGATGCACAATTGAGAGCATCCTGTCGGGCTGTATCACCGCCTGGTACGGCAACTGCACCGCCCACAACCGCAGGGCTCTCCGGAAGGCCAAAAAGATCAAGGACATCAACCACCCTAGCTACGTCCTGTTCACCCCGCTATCATCCAGAAGGCGAGGTCAGTACAGGTGCATCAAAGCTGGGACAGAGAGACTGAAAAACAGCTTCTAGCTCAAGGCCTATCAGACTGTTAAATAGCCATCACTAGCCAGCTACCACCCGGTTACTCCACCCTGCAACTTAGAGCCTGCTGCCCTATGTACAGTTGAAGTCGGAAGTTTACATACACTTAGGTTGGAGTCATTAAAACTCGTTTTTTAACCACTCCACAAATTTCTTGTTAACAAACTACAGTTTTGGCAAATCGGTTAGGACATCTACTTTGTGCATGACACAAGTAATTTTTCCAACAATTATTTACAGACAGATTATTTCACTTATAATTCACTGTATAACAATTCCAGTGGGTCAGAAGTTTACATACACTAAGTTGACTGTGCCTTTAAACAGCAATTGGAGGTGTACCTGTGGATGTATTTCAAGGCCTACCTTCAAACTCTGTGCCTCTTTGCTTGACATCATGGGAAAATCAAAAGAAATCAGCCAAGACCTCAGAAAAACAATTGTAGACCTCCACAAGTCTGGATCATCCTTGGGAGCAATTTCCAAACGCCTGAAGGTACCACGTTCATCTGTACAAACAATAGCACGCAAGTATAAACACCATGGGACCACGCAGCCGTCATACCGCTCAGGAAGGAGACGCGTTCTGTCTCCTAGAGATGAATGTACTTTGGTGCGAAAAGTGCAAATCAATCCCAGAACAACAGCAAAGGACCTTGTGAAGATGCTGGGGGAAACAGGTACAAAAGTATCTATATCCACAGTAAAATGACCTGAAAGGCCGCTCAGCAAGGAAGAAGCCACTGCTCCAAAACATTTTACATTTACATTTTAGTCATTTAGCAGACGCTCTTATCCAGAGCGACTTACAGTTAGTGAATACCTTTTTTGTATTTATTTTGTAATTTTTTTTATATATATTTTTTTTTATACTGGCCCCCCATGGGAATCGAACCCACAACCCTGGCGTTGCAAACGCCATGCTCTATCAACTGAGCTACATCCCTGCCGGCCATTCCCTCCCCTACCCTGGGCCAATTGTGCGCCGCCCATGAGTCTCCCGGTCGCGGCCGGCTGCGACAGAGCCTGGATTCGAACCAAGATCTCTAGTGGCACAGTTAGCACTGCGATGCAGTGCCTTAGACCACTGCGCCACTCAGGAGCTCAAAACCAGGAGCTCAAAACTCAGGAGCTCAAAACCACCATAAAAAAGCCAGACTAAGGTTTGCAACTGCACATGGGGACAAAGATCGTACTTTTTGGAGAAATGTCCTCTGGTCTGATGAAACAAAAATAGAACTGTTTGGCCATAATGACCATCGTTATGTTTGGAGGAAAAAGGGGGTCGCTTGCAAACCGAAGAACACCATCCCAACCGTGAAGCACGGAGGTGGCAGCATCATGCTGTGGTGGTGCTTTGCTGCAGGAGGGACTGGTGCACTTCACAAAATAGATGGCATCATGAGGAAGGAAAATTATGTGGATATATTGAAGCAACATCTCAAGACATCAGTCAGGAAGTTAAAGCTTGGTCGCAAATGAGTCTTCCAAATGGACAATGACCCCAAGCATACTTCCAAAGTTGTGGCAAAATGCCTTAAGGACAACAATGTCAAGGTATTGGAGTGGCCATCACAAAGCCCTGAGCTCAATCCTATAGAAAATGTGTGGGCAAAACTGAAAAAGCGTGTGCGAGCAAGGAGGCCTACAAACCTGACTTAGTTACACCAGCTCTGTCAGGAGGAATGGGCCTAAATTCACCCAACTTATTGTGGGAAGCTTGTGGAAGGCTCCCCGAAACGTTTGACCCAAGTTAAACAATTTAAAGGCAATGCTACCAAGTACTAATTAAGGGTATGTAAACTTCTGACCCACTGGGAATGTGATGAAAGAAATAAAAGCTGAAATAAACCATTCTCTCTACCATTATTCTGGCATTTCACATTCTTAAAATAAAGTGGTGATCCTAACTGACCTAAGACAGGGAATCTTTACTAGGATTAAATGTCAGGAATTGTGAAAAACTGAGTTTAAATGTATTTGGCTAAGGCGTATGTAAACTTCTGACTTCAACTGCACATAGACATGGAATCACTGGTCACTTTAATAATGGAACACTAGTCACTTTAATTATGTTTACATACTGTTGTACTCATTTCATATGTATATACTGTATTTTAGTCACTGCCACTCCGACATTGCACGTCTTAATTCCATTCTTTTACTTTTAGATTTGTGTGTATTGTTGTGAATTGTTAGATACTATTGCACTGTTGGAGCTAGAAACACAAGCATTTCGCTAAAACCGCAATAACATCTGCTAAATATGTGTATGTGACCAATAACATTTGATTTGATTTAAACTATTTCATGTTTTTAAGCTTAATAAGAGAGTTCTACAGTACTTTACAATGATCACCTGGACTCACTCACCTGGGATGAGCCATGAGCCAGTGTTGTCATGGTTGGGTTTTTTGTCGTCGACATCAGTCACATTATCTTCAAAATTAAATTAAAAACATAGCTAATTAAATTAATAACAGAGAAGCAGGCATTTTGATGACTACCCAACAGAGAGCCACTGCAAACAACAGCCTTCCTTCAATATGCTCTGCTCTGTTAATACAGAGGAACACTCACCTGCAAGTTTTGTCTGACTGTCAGGCTCTTTCTCCAAAGAAAAAAAATATATATATGTACAGTGAGGGAAAAAAGTATTTGATCCCCTGCTGATTTTGTACGTTTGCCCACTGACAAAGAAATGATCAGTCTATAATTTTAATGGTAGGTTTATTTGAACAGTGAGAGACAGAATAACAACAAAAAAATCCAGAAAAACGCATGTCAAAAATGTTATAAAAGATTTGCATTTTAATGAGGGAAATAAGTATTTGACCCCTCTGCAAAACATGACTTAGTACTTGGTGGCAAAACCCTTGTTGGCAATCACAGAGGTCAGACGTTTCTTGTAGTTGGCCACCAGGTTTGCACACATCTCAGGAGGGATTTTGTCCCACTCCTCTTTGCAGATCTTCTCCAAGTCATTAAGGTTTCGAGGCTGATGTTTGGCAACTCAAACCTTCAGCTCCCTCCACAGATTTTCTATGGGATTATGGTCTGGAGACTGGCTAGGCCACTCCAGGACCTTAATGTGCCTCTTCTTGAGCCACTCCTTTGTTGCCTTGGCTGTGAGTTTTGGGTCATTGTCATGCTGGAATACCCATCCACGACCCATTTTCAATGCCCTGGCTGAGGGAAGGAGGTTCTCACCCAAGATTTGACTGTACATGGCCCTGTCCATCGTCCCTTTGATGCGGTGAAGCAGAAAAACACCCCCAAAGCATAATGTTTCCACCTCCATGTTTGACAGGTGGGGATGGTGTTCTTGGGGTCATAGGCAGCATTCCTCCTCCTCCAAACATGGCGAGTTGAGTTGATGCCAAAGAGCTCCATTTTGGTCTCATCTGACCACAACACTTTCACCCAGTTCTCCTCTGAATAATTCAGATATTCATTGGCAAACTTCAGACGGGCATATATATGTGCTTTCTTGAGCAGGGGGATCTTGCGGGCGCTGCAGGATTTCAGTCCTTCACGGCGTAGTGTGTTACCAATTGTTTTCTTGGTGACTATGGTCCCAGCTGCCTTGAGATCATTGACAAGATACTCCCGTGTAGTTCTGGGCTGATTCCTCACCGTTCTCATGATCATTTCAACTCCACGAGGTGAGATCTTACATGGAGCCCCAGGCCGAGGGAGATTGACAGTTCTTTTGTGTTTCTTCCATTTGCGAATAATCGCACTAACTGTTGTCACCTTCTCACCAAGCTGCTTGGCGATGGTCTTGTAGCCCATTCCAGCCTTGTGTAGGTCTACAATCTTGTCCCTGACATCCTTGGAGAGCTCTTTGGTCTTGGCCATGGTGGAGAGTTTGGAATCTGGTTGATTGATTGCTTCTGTGGACAGGTGTCTTTTATACAGATAACAAGCTGAGATTAGGAGCACTCCCTTTAAGAGTGTGCTCCTAATCTCAGCTCGTTACCTGTATAAAAGATACCTGGGAGCCAGAAATCTTTCTGATTGAGAGGGGGTCAAATACTTATTTCCCTCATAAAAATGCAAATCAATTTATAACATTTTTGACATGCGTTTTTCTGGATTTTTTGTTGTTATTCTGTCTCTCACTGTTCAAATAAACCTACCATTAAAATTATAGACTGATCATTTCTTTGTCAGTGGGCAAACGTACAAAATCAGCAGGGGATCAAATAATTTTTTCCCTCACTGTATATATACAGTTGGGAGAACAAGTATTTGATACACTGCCGATTTTGCAGGTTTTCCTACTTACAAAGCATGTAGAGGTCTGTCATTTTAATCATAGGTACACTTCAACTGTGAGAGACGGAATCTAAAACAAAAATCCAGAAAATCCGATTATTATATATATATACAGTGGGGAGAACAAGTATTTGATACACTGCCGATTTTGCAGGTTTTCCTACTTACAAAGCATGTAGAGGTCTGTAATTGTTATCATAGGTACACTTCAACTGTGAGAGACGGAATCTTAAACAAAAATCCAGAAAATCACATTGTATGATTTTTAAGTAATTAATTTGCATTTTATTGCATGACATAAGTATTTGATCGCCTACCAACCAGTAAGAATTCCGGCTCTCACAGACCTGTTAGTTTTTCTTTAAGAAGCCCTCCTGTTCTCCATTCATTACCTGTATTAACTGCACCTGTTTGAACTCGTTACCTGTATAAAAGACACCTGTCCACATACTCAATCAAACAGACTCCAACCTCTCCACAATGGCCAAGACATCAGGGATAAAATTGTAGACCTGCACAAGGCTGGGATGGGCTACAGGACAATAGGCAAGCAGCTTGGTGAGAAGGCAACAACTGTTGGCCCAATTATTAGAAAATTGAAGAATTCAAGATGACAGTCAATCACCCTCAGTCTGGGGCTCCATGCAAGATCTCACCTCGTGGGGCATCAATGATCATGAGGAAGGTGAGGGATCAGCCCAGAACTACACGGCAAAACCTGGTCAATGACCTGAAGAGAGCTGGGACCACAGTCTCAAAGAAAACCATTAGTAACACACTACGCCGTCATGGATTAAAATCCTGCAGCGCACGCAAGGTCCCCCTGCTCAAGCCAGCGCATGTCCAGGCCCGTCTGAAGTTTGCCAATGACCATCTGGATGATCCAGAGGAGGAATGGGAGAAGGTCATGTGGTCTGATGAGACAAAAATATAGCTTTTTGGTCTAAACTCCACTCGCCGTGTTTGGAGGAAGAAGAAGGATGAGTACAACCCCAAGAACACCATCCCAACCGTGAAGCATGGAGGTGGAAACATCATTCTTTGGGGATGCTTTTCTGCAAAGGGACAGGACGACTGCACCGTATTGAGGGGAGGATGGATGGGGCCATGTATCGCGAGATTTTGGCCAACAACCTCCTTCCCTCAGTAAGAGCATTGAAGATGGGTCGTGGCTGGGTCTTCCAGCATGACAACGACCCGAAACACACAGCCAGGGCAACTAAGGAGTGGCTCCGTAAGAAGCATCTCAAGGTCCTGGAGTGGCCTAGCCAGTCTCCAGACCTAAACCCAATAGAAAATCTTTGGAGGGAGCTGAAAGTCCGTATTGCCCAGCGACAGCCCCAAAACCTGAAGGATCTGGAGAAGGTCTGTATGGAGGAGTGGGCCAAAATCCCTGCTGCAGTGTGTGCAAACCTGGTCAAGACCTACAGGAAACGTATGATCTCTGTAATTGCAAACAAAGGTTTCTGTACCAAATATTAAGTTCTGCTTTTCTGATGTATCAAATACTTATGTCATGCAATAAAATGCAAATTAATTACTTAAAAATCATACAATGTGATTTTCTTGATTTTTGTTTTAGATTCAGTCTCTCACAGTTGAAGTGTACCTATGTTAAAAATTGCAGACCTCTATATGCTTTGTAAGTAGGAAAACCTGCAAAATCGGCAGTGTATCAAATACTTGTTCTCCCCACTGTATATATATACAGTGCCTTGCAAAATTATTCATCCCCCTTGGCGTTTTTCCTATTTTGTTGCATTACAACCTGTAATTTAAATAGATTTTATTTGGATTTCATGTAATGGACATACACAAAATAGTCCAAATTGGTCAAGTGAATGAAAAAAATAACTTGTTTCAAATAATTCAAAAAAATAAATAACTGAAAAGTGGTGCGTGCATATGTATTCATCTCCTTTGCTATGAAGCCCCTAAATAAGATCTGGTGCAACCAATTACCTTCAGAAGTCACATAATTAGTTAAATAAAGTCCACCTGTGTGCAATTTAAGTGTCACATGATCTGTCACATGATCTCAGTACATATACACCTGTTCTGAAAGGCCCCAGAGTCTGCAACACCACTAAGCAAGGGGCACCACCAAGCAAGCGGCACCATGAAGACCAAGGAGCTCCCCAAACAGGTCAGGGACAAAGGTGTGGAGAAGTACAGATCAGGGTTGGGTTATAAAAAAATATCCGGAACTTTGACCATCAAACGGAGCAACATTTAATCCATTATTAAAAAATGGAAAGAATATGGCACCACAACAAACCTGCCAAGAGAGGGCCGCCCACCAAAACTCACGGACCAGGCAAGGAGAGCATTTATCAGAGAGGCAACAAAGAGACCAAAGATAACCCTGAAGGAGCTGCAAAGCGGAGATTGGAGTATCTGTCCATAGGACCACTTTAAACCGTACACTCCACAGAGCTGGGCTTTACGGAAGATTGGCCAGAAAAAAGCCATTGCTTAAAGAAAAAAATAAGCAAACACATTTGGTGTTCGCCAAAAGGCATGTGGGAGACTACCCAAACATATGGAAGAAGGTACTCTGGTCAGATGAGACTAAATTGAGCTTTTTGGCCATCAAGGAAAACGCTATGTCTGGCGCAAACCCAACACCTCTCATCACCCCGAGAACACCGTCCTCACAGTGAAGCATGGTGGTGGCAGCATCATGCTGTGGGGATGTTTTTCATCGGCAGGGACTGAAGGAATGATGGATGGCACTAAATACAGGGAAATTCTTGAGGGAAACCTGTTTCAGTCTTCCAGAGATTTGAGACTGGGACGGAGGTTCACCTTCCAGCAGAACAATGACCCGAAGCATACTGCTAAAGCATCACTCGAGTGGTTTAAGGGGAAACATTTAAATGTCTTGGAATGGCCTAGTCAAAGCCCAGACCTCAATCCAATTGAGAATCTGTGGTATGACTTAAAGATTGCTGTACACCAGCGGAACCCATCCAACTTGAAGGAGCTGGAGCAGTTTTGCCTTGAAGAATGGGTAAAAATCCCAGTGGCTAGATGTGCCAAGCTTATAGAGACATACCCCAAGAGACTTGCAGCTGTAATTGCTGCAAAAGGTGGCTCTACAAAGTATTGACTTTGGGGGGGTGAATAGTTATGCACGCTCAAGTTTTCTGTTTTCTGTTTGTCTTATTTCTTGTTTGTTTCACAATAAAAAATATTTTGCATCTTCAAAGTGGTAGGCATGTTGTGTAAATTAAATTATACAAACCCCCCCAAAATCTATTTTAATTCCAGGTTGTAAGGCAACAAAATAGGAAAAATGCCAAGGGGGGTGAATACTTTCGCAAGCCACTGTATATACAGTGGGCTCCAAAATTACTGGCACCCCTGACTGGCAATGCAAAAACAATATTTAAAAAATATAAACAATATAATTATAGAGATAAACTAAAAGTACCAACATGTGAGAAATACTGTACTTTATTAATGTTTCAATGGAACCAACCAAAATCATACAATTATTTAATACAAAATAAATGTCACCAAAATCAAGGTTTCATCATTATTGGCACTCCTCATTTAGTACTTAGTGCAACCACCTCTGGCAAGGATAACAGCATGGAGTCTTTTCCTGTAATGTTTGACAAGGTTAAGGAACACATTTGGAGGGATTTTGGACCATTCCTCTATGCAGATCCTTTCAAGAGCCCTCACATTCTTGGGTTTGCGCTTATCAACTGCACTCTTCAACTCAGCCCACAGATTGTTGATTGGATTGAGGTCCGGCGACTGAAATGGCCATGGCAGCACATTGATTTTGTTGTCACAGAACCATTTCTGTGTGGATCTTGAGGTATGTTTTGGGTCATTGTCTTGTTGGAAAGTCCACCTATGGCCAAGTCCCAGCCTTCTGGCAGAGGCAACCAGATTGTCAGCCAAAATTGCCTGATACTTGGTGGAATTCATTATGCCATCAATCTTAAACAGTGCCCCTGGACCTCTGGAATTAAAACAGCCCCAAAACATCACTGACCCACCACCATATTTCACCATGGGTATGAGGTGCTTCTCCTTGTATGCATCTCTGTTTCGACGCCAAACATGCCGATGCTGTATCTGACCAAAACGTTACATTTAGGTCTCATCTGACCAGAGCACCTTCTTCCAGTCATAATTTAAATGACGTTTGGCAAACTAAGCGCTTGCGTCTGTGTCTTGGGGTCAGAAAGGGCTTTCTTCTGGCAACCCTTCCAAAGAGCCTGTGGTTGTGGAGGTGGCATCTGATGGTGCTTTTTGAAACCCCAAGACGCCACCAAGGCCTGCAATTCTTTCACAATGATTCTTGGGGATTTTGTTGCTTCTCTCACCACCCTCCTCCCTATCATGGGGGGCAAAATGCATTTGCGTCCTCTACCCGTGAGATTTTCAACTGTTCCATATCTTTATTTTTATTTTTATAATTGCCCTGACAGTGCTCAGTGGTATATTCAATCGTTTGTGGATCTTCTTGTAGCCATTCCCAGATTTATGAAGGTCTACAACCATCTGTCTCTTTTGAACTGCCAGTTCTTTTGTTTTCTTCATGGTGTTGGATGACAAAGGGATATTGCATGCGTGTTACCTCATTTTTATACCCTAGTGCAACAGGAAGTGATGTAATTGCTCAATATAGTTCCTTAAGACTTAGATAAACTGAAATAAGTGGAATTTAATTCCTGGTTTAATTTTGGTACATGTTATTTACAATAACCTTTAAGGGTGCCATTAACTGTGAAACCTTGATTTGGATGACACTGATTTTTAATTAAATCAATAAATGATTTTGGTGGGTTCCATTGGAACATTAATATAGTACAGTATTTCTCACGTTGGTATTTTGAGTTTATCTCTATAAATATATTGTTCATTTTTTTTTAAAGTATTGTTTGTGCATTGCCAGTCAGGGGTGCCAGTAATTGTGGAGCCCACTGTGTATACTGTATATATATACACTGCTCAAAAAAATAAAGGGAATAATAAAATAACACATCCTAGATCTGAATGAATGAAATAATCTTATTAAATACTTTTTTCTTTACATAGTTGAATGTGCTGACAACAAAATCACACAAAAATTATCAATGGAAATCAAATGTATCAACCCATGGAGGTCTGGATTTGGAGTCCCCCTCAAAATTAAAGTGGAAAACCACACTACAGGCTGATCCAACTTTGATGTAATGTCCTTAAAACAAGTCAAAATGAGGCTCAGTAGTGTGTGTGGCCTCCACGTGCCTGTATGACCTCCCTACAACGCCTGGGCATGCTCCTGATGAGGTGGCGGATGGTCTCCTGAGGGATCTCCTCCCAGACCTGGACTAAAGCATCCGCCAACTCCTGGACAGTCTGTGGTGCAACGTGGCGTTGGTGGATGGAGCGAGACATCAAATCAAATCAAATCAAATTTTATTGGTCACATGCGCCGAATACAACAGGTGCAGACATTACAGTGAAATGCTTACTTACAGCCCTTAACCAACAGTGCATTTATTTTAAACAAAAAAAGTAAGAATAAAACAACAACAAAAAAGTGTTGAGAAAAAAAGAGCAGAAGTAAAATAAAGTGACAGTAGGGAGGCTATATATACAGTAAAATAAAGTGACAGTAGGGAGGCTATATATACAGGGGGGTACCGTTGCATAGTCAATGTGCGGGGGCACCGGCTAGTTGAGGTAGTTGAGGTAATATGTACATGTGGGTAGAGTTAAAGTGACTATGCATAAATACTTAACAGAGTAGCAGCAGCGTAAAAAGGATGGGGTGGGGGGGCAGTGCAAATATTCCGGGTAGCCATGATTAGCTGTTCAGGAGTCTTATGGCTTGGGGGTAGAAGCTGTTGAGAAGTCTTTTGGACCTAGACTTGGCACTCCGGTACCGCTTGCCATGCGGTAGCAGAGAGAACAGTCTATGACTAGGGTGGCTGGAGTCTTTGACAATTTTGAGGGCCTTCCTCTGACACCGCCTGGTATAGAGGTCCTGGATGGCAGGGAGCTTTGCCCCAGTGATGTACTGGGCCGTACGCACTACCCTCTGTAGTGCCTTGCGGTCAGAGGCCAAGCAGTTGCCATACCAGGCGGTGATGCAACCAGTCAGGATGCTCTCGATGGTGCAGCTGTAGAATTTTTTTGAGGATCTGAGGACCCATGCCAAATCTTTTTAGTCTCCTGAGGGGAATAGGCTTTGTCGTGCCCTCTTCACAACTGTCTTGGTGTGTTTGGACCATGATAGTTCGTTGGTGATGTGGACACCAAGGAACTTGAAGCTCTCAACCTGTTCCACTACAGCCCCGTCGATGAGAATGGGGGCGTGCTCAGTCCTCTTTTTTTTCCCTGTAGTCCACAATCATCTCCTTTGTCTTGGTCACGTTGAGGGAGAGGTTGTTGTCCTGGCACCACACGGCCAGATCTCTGACCTCCTCCCTATAGGCTGTCTCATCGTTGTCGGTGATCAGGCCTACCACTGTTGTGTCGTCGGCAAACTTAATGATGGTGTTGGAGTCGTGCCTGGCCATGCAGTCATGGGTGAACAGAGAGTACAGGAGGGGGACTGAGCACGCACCCCCTGAGGGGCCCCCCGTGTTGAGGATCAGTGTGGCAGATGTGTTGTTACCTACCCTTACCACCTGGGGGCGGCCCGTCAGGAAGTCCAGGATCCAGTTGCAGAGGGAGGTGTTTAGTCCCAGGATCCTTAGCTTAGTGATGAGCTTAGAGGGCACTATGGTGTTGAATGCTGAGCTGTAGTCAATGAATAGCATTCTCACGTAGGTGTTCCTCTTGTCCAGGTGGGAAAGGGCAGTGTGGAGTGCGATAGAGATTGCATCATCTGTGGATCTGTTGGGGCGGTATGCAAATTGGAGTGGGTCTAGGGTTTCTGGGACTATGCTGTTGATGTGAGCCATGACCAGTCTTTCAAAGCACTTCATGGCTACAGACGTCAGTGCTACGGTCGGTAGTCATTTAGGCAGGTTATCTTAGAGTTCTTGGGCACGGGGACTATGGTGGTCTGCTTGAAACATGTTGGTATTACAGACTAAGTCAGGGACATGTTGAAAATGTCAGTGAAGACACTTGCCAGTTGGTCAGCACATGCTCGGAGTACACGTCCTGGTAATCCGTCTGGCCCTGCGGCCTTGTGAATGTTGACCTGCTTAAAAGTCTTACTCACATCGGCTACGGAGAGCGTGATCACATAGTCGTCCGGAGCAGCTGGTGCTCTCATGCATGCTTCAGTGTTGCTTGCCTCGAAGCGAGCATAGAAGTGGTTTAGCTCGGTCTGGTAGGCTTGTGTCACTGGGCAGCTCGCGGCTGTGCTTCCCTTTGTAGTCTGTAATAGTTTTCAAGCCCTGCCACATCCGACGAGCGTCAGAGCCAGTGTAGTATGATTCAATCTTAGACCTGTATTGACTCTTTGCCTGTTTGATGGTTCGTCGGAGGTCATAGCGGGATTTCTTATAAGCGTCCGGGTTAGAGTCCCGTTCCTTGAAAGCGGCAGCTCTACCCTTTAGCTCAGTGCGGATGTTTCCTGTAATCCATGGCTTCTGGTTGGGGTATGTACGTACGGTCACTGTGGGGACGACATCATCGATGCACTTATTGATGAAGCCAGTGACTGATGTGGTGTACTCCTCAATGCTGTCTGAAGAATCCCGGAACATGTTCCAGTCTGTGCTAGCAAAACAGTCCTGTAGCTTAGCATCTGCGTCATCTGACCACTTTTTTATTAACCGAATCACTGGTGCTTCCTGCTTCAGTTTTTGCTTATAAGCAGGAATCAGGAGGATAGAGTTATGGTCAGATTTGCCAAATGGAGGGCGAGGGAGAGCTTTGTATGCGTCTCTGTGTGTGGAGTAAAGGTGGTCTAGAGTTTTTTCCCCTCTGGTTGCACATTTAACATGCTGGTAGAAATTAGGTAGAACGGATTTAAGTTTCCCTGCATTAAAGTCCCCGGCTACTAGGAGCGCTGCATCTGGATGAGCGTTTTCCTGTTGATTAATGGCCTTGTACAACTCATTCAGTGCAATCTTAATGCCAGCATTGGTTTGTGGTGGTAAATAGACAGCTATGAAAAATATAGATGAAAACTCTCTTGGTAAATAGTGTGGTCTACAGCTTATCATAAGATACTCTACCTCAGGCGAGCAAAACCTCGAGACTTCCTTAGTATTTGATTTTGTGCACCAGCTGTTGTTTACAAATATACACAGACTTGTCTTACCAGAGTCAGACGTTCTGTCCTGCCGATGTAGCGTATAGCCTGCTAGCTGAATGTTGTCATTGTTGTCGTTCAGCCACGACTCCGTGAAACATAAGATATTACAGTTTTTAATGTCCCGTTGGTAGGATAACCGTAATCTTAAATCGTCAATTTTATTCTCAAAAGATTGAACGTTGGCTAATAGGATTGATGGGAGAGGCAGTTTACTCGCACGCCGTCGGATCCTTACAAGGCACCCGGATCTGCGTCCACGATATCTCCGTCTCTTCCTCACGCGAATGACGGGGATCTGGGCCTTGTTGGGTGTCTGTAGAATATCCTTCGCGAACGCCTCGTTGAAGAAAAAGTCTTCGTCCAATGCGAGGTGAGTAATCGCTGTCCTGATATCCAGAAGCTCTCTTTGGTTATAAGAGACGATGGCAGAAACATTATGTACAAAATAAATTACAAATAACGCGGAAAAACACACATAATAGTACAATTGGTTAGAGGGCTGTAAAACGGCAGCCATCTTCTTCCGGCGCTGTTGGACATGATGTCCCAGATGTGCTCAATTGGATTCAGGTCTGGGGAACGGGCAGGCCAGTCCATAGCATCAATGCCTTCCTCTTGCAGGAACTGCTGACACACTCCAGCCACATGAGGTCTAGCATTGTCTTGTATTAGGAGGAACCCAGGGCCAACCGCACCAGCATATGGTCTCACAAGGGGTCTGAGGATCTCATCTCGGTACCTAATGGCAGTCAGGCTACCTCTGGCGAGCACATGGAGGACTGTGCGGCCCCCCAAAGAAATGCCACCCCACACCATGACTGATCGACCGCCAAACCGGTCATGCTGGAGGATGTTGCAGGCAGCAGAACGTTCTCCACGGCGTCTCCAGACTCTGTCACGTCTGTCACATGTGCTCAGTGTGAACCTGCTTTCATCTGTGAAGAGCACAGGGCGCCAGTGGCGAATTTGCCAATCTTGGTGTTCTCTGGCAAATGCCAAACGTCCTGCACGGTGTTGGGCTGTAAGCACAACCCCCACCTGTGGATGTCGGGCCCTCATACCACCCTCATGGAGTCTGTTTCTGACTGTTTGAGCAGACACATGCACATTTGTGGCCTGCTGGAGGTCATTTTGCAGGGCTCTGGCAGTGCTCCTCCTGCTCCTCCTTGCACAAAGGCGGAGGTAGCAGTCCTGCTGCTGGGTTGTTGCCCTCCTACGGCCTCCTCCATGTCTCCTGATGTACTGGCCTGTCTCCTGGTAGCGCCTCCATGCTCTGGACACTACGCTGACAGACACAGCAAACCTTCTTGCCACAGCTCGCATTGATGTGCCATCCTGGATGAGCTGCACTACCTGAGCCACTTGTGTGGGTTGTAGACTCCGTCTCATGCTACCACTAGAGTGAATGCACCGCCAGCATTCAAAAGTGACCAAAACATCAGCCAGGAAGCATAGGAACTGAGAAGTGGTCTGTGGTCACCACCTGCAAACCAGTCCTTTATTGGGGGTGTCTTGCTAATTGCCTATAATTTCCACCTGTTTTCTATTCCATTTGCACAACAGCATGTGAAATTTATTGTCAATCAGTGTTGCTTCCTAAGTGGACAGTTTGATTCCACAGAAGTGTGATTGACTTGGAGTTACATTGTGTTGTTTAAGTGTTCCCTTTATTTTTTTGAGCAGTGTATATACTACCAGTCAAAAGTTTGGACACACCTACTCAATCAAGGGTTTTTCTTTACAATTTTTTACATTGTAGAATAATAGTGAAGACATCAAAACTATGAAATAACACATATGGAATGATGTAGTAACCTAAAAAGTTTTAAACAATTCAAAATAGATTTGATATTCTTCAAATAGCCACCCTTTGCCTTGATGATAGCTTTGCACACTCTTGGCATTATCTCAGCCAGCTTCATGAGGTAGTCACCTGGAATGCATTTCAATTAACAGGTGTGCCTTCTTAAAAGTTAATTTGTGGAATTTATTTCCTTCTTAATGCGTTTGAGCCAATCAGTTGTGTTGTGATAAGGTAGGGTTGGTATACAGAAGATACATTCATTATAGTTACCAGCCTCAGAAATTGCAGCCCAAATACATGCTTCACAGAGTTCAACATCAACTGTTCAGAGGAGACTGTGTGAATCAGGCCTCCACGGTCGAATTGCTGCAAAGAAACCACTAGAAACCACTACTAAAGTACACCAATAAGAAGAAGTGACTTGCTTGGGCCAAGAAACACGAGCAATGGACATTGGACATGTGGAAATTTGTCCTTTGGTATGGAGTCCAAATTTGAGATTTTTGGTTCCAACCGCCGTGTCTTTGTGAGACACTGTGTGGGTGAACGGATGATCTTGCATGTGTATTTCCCACCGTAAAACATGGAGGAGGAGGTGTTATGGTGTGGGGGTGCTTTGCTGGTGACGCTGTCTGTGATTTATTTAGAATTCAAGGCACGCTTAACCAGCATGGCTACCACAGCATTCTGCAGCGATACGCCATCCCATCTGGTTTGGGCTTAGTGGGACTATCATTTATTTTTCAACAGGACAATGACCCGCACACCTCCAGGCTGTGTAAGGGCTATTTTGCATCAGATGACCTGGCCTCCACAATCCCCCGACCTCAACCCAATTGAGATGGAAAAGCAGCCAACAAGTGCTCAGCATACGTGGGAACTCGTTCAAGACTGTTGGAAAAGCATTCCAGGTGAAGCTGGTTGAGAGAATGCCAAGAGTTTGCAAAGCTGTCATCAAGGCAAAGGGTGGCTATTTGAAGAATCTCAAACATAAAATATATTTTGATTTGTTTAACACTTTTTGGGTTACTACATGATTCCATATGTGTTATTTCATAGTTTTGATGTCTTCACTATTATTCTACAATGTAGAAAATAGTAAAAATAAAGAAAAACCCTTTTTAAAATACAAAACTGAAATATGACATTTACATAAGTATTCAGACCCTTTAATCAGTCCTTTGTTGAAGCACCTTTGGCAGCGATTACAGCCTCGAGTCTTCTTGGGCATGACGCTACAAGCTTGGCACACCTGTATTTGGGGAGTTTCTCCCATTCTTCTCTGCAGATCCTCTCAAGCTCTGTCAAGCTCTATTTTCAGGTCTCTCCAGAGATGTTCGATCGGGTTCAAGTCCGGCCTCTGGCTGGGCCAATCAAGGACATTCAGAGACTTGTCCCAAAGCCACTCCTGCGTTGTCTTGGCTGTGTGTTTAGGGTCGTTGTCCTGTTGGAAGGTGAACCTTCGCCCCAGTCTGAGGTCCTGAGCGCTCTGGAGCAGGTTTTCATCAAGGACCTCTCTGTACTTTGCTCCTTTCATCTTTCCCTCGATCCTGACTAGTCTCCCAGTCCCTCCCGCTGAAGAACATCCCCACAGCCTGATGCTGCCACCACCATGCTTCACCGTAAGGATGGTATTGGCCAGGTAATGAGTGGTGCCTGGTTTCCTCCAGACATGATGCTTGGCATTCAGGCCAAAGAGTTGAATCTTGGTTTCATCAGACCAAAGAATCTTGTTTCTCATGGTCTGAGAGTCCTTTAGGTGCCTTTTGGCAAACTCCAAGCGGGCTGTCATGTACCTTTTACTGAGGACTGGCTTCTGTCTGGCCACTCTACCATAAATACCTGATTGGTGGAGTGCTTCAGAGATGGTTGTACTTCTGGAAGGTTCTCCCATCTCCACAGAGGAACTCTGGAGCTCTGTCAGAGTGACCATCGGGTTCTTTGTCACCTCCCTGACCAAGGCAATTCTCACCTGATTGCTCAGTTTGGCCGGGCGGCCAGCTCTAGGAAGAGTCTTGGTTGCTCCAAACTTCTTCCATTTAAGAATGATGGAGGCCACTGTGTTCTTAGGGACCTTCAATGCTGCATCATTTTTTTTGGTACCCTTCCCCAGATCTGTGCCTCGACAAAATCCTGTCTCGGAGTTCTACGGACAATTGCTTAGACCTCATGGCTTGGTTTAACTTTGAGTCTCATTGCAAAGGGTCTGAATACTTATGTAAATATGATATTTCTGTTTTTTATTTTTAATAGATTTGCAAAAATGTCTAAAAACCTTATTTCGCTTTGTCATTATGGGGTATTGTGTGTAGATTGATGAGGATTTTTATTTTATTTAATCCATTTTAGGATAAGGCTGTAACGTAACAAAATGTGGAAAAAGGGAAGGGGTCTGAATACTTTCCGAATGCACTGTATATGTATAAAAAATATTTTAAAAGAAGACGCGTGTCCTCAAACTTGAAAAGCAATATACACATCTCACCTGATGCATCGGAAACAATGAAATAGGTCCAATGCTCCTGATTATTATTATTCTGAAATATGATAACATCAATATATTTACTTTATATAATGAAATTGTTAACATGCAATTGGAATGTTTTTTTCTGGTATTGTAGTTTAAAGGGTAACTGTCCATAAACCTAAATTGCAGTGATAAATAGCTATACTCACAGTCAAATCACTTCTGACAGTGTGAATTACGTTCACACACTCCAGGAGGGTGATACAGGAGTAGTTGACATGAATCAATGATCTTGATGATCTTGATCTTGATGATCAATGATCTTGCCATCACGGTTGACAACTCTGTTGTGTCCTCCTCCCAGAGTGCAAAGAACCTTGGCGTGACCCTGGACAACACCCTGTCGTTCTCCGCTAACATCAAAGCGGTGACCCGATCCTGTAGGTTCATGCTCTACAACATTCGCAGAGTACGACTCTACCTTACACAGGAAGCGGCACAGGTCCTAATCCAGGCACTTGTCATCTCCCGTCTGGATTACTGCAACTCGCTGTTGGCTGAGCTCCCTGCCTGTGCCATTAAACCCCTACAACTCATCCAGAACGCTGCAGCCCGTCTGGTGTTCAACCTTCCCAAGTTCTCTCACGTCACCCCGCTCCTCCGCACACTCCACTGGCTTCCAGTTGAAGCTTGCATCTGCTACAAGACCATGGTACTTGCCTACGGAGCTGTGAGGGGAACGGCACCTCCTTAACTTCAGGCTCTGATCAGACCCTACACCCAAACGAGGGCATTGCGTTCTTCCACCTCTGGCCTGCTGGTCCCCCTACCTCTGCGGAAGCACAGTTCCCGCTCAGCCCAGTCAAAACTGTTCGCTGCTCTGGCACCCCAATGGTGGAACAAGCTCCCTCACGACGCCAGGACAGCGGAGTCACTGACCACCTTCCGGAGACACTTGAAACCCTACCTCTTTAAGGAATACCTGGGATAGTATAAAAGTAATCCTTCTATCCCCCCCCCACCCCCACAAAAATATTTAAAAAATAAATAAAATAAAAAAAATATATAAAAAAAATAAAATGAAAGAAAATAAAAAAAACTAAACAAAATTACAAAAATGACAGAAAAAATAAAATAAAAAATGGTAAAGTGCTTGTCCCACTGGCTATCATAAGGTGAATGCACCAATTTGTAAGTCGCTCTGGATAAGAGCGTCTGCTAAATGACGTAAATGTAAATGTAAATGTAATCACATTGGGTGCTTGTGTAGTATTTTTGTTTTTGTTTTTTCTACCACTCAAAACAAAAACTTCTATATCTTTTAATATATTTTTCATTAAATTGCATACCATAGATACTACTGATAGCCTACTTCCTATATTGAAGTGTGAAAGAGAGACATATTTCTGATTCTACAGTAGATTCACATTCTGGGTGAAAAATATGACTCAGATATGGAACCCCCAGTTTGTATCCTCAAGTCGGACATCATCTGTGGTTGAAGTCACAAGAATCCTGTGTTATACAACATCAGATATCTCACCCCATTGCGGATCATGGACATCCAATCCACGCATATGTTCCTTTTAGATTCCTCTTTCACTTCTACACAGTATCTGTAAGCATTTCCCATTCTGAGGTTTGCACAAACTATATTCTTGGTTTTCTCTCCACCCCAACAGGCTGTAGAGGAAGGAGGAAGACATACTGTATGTTTAAAAACAATTACCACAGTCATCTACAAATCTTTACTGCTGTTGAAGAGATAAGAATGTCCAGAAGAAACAGCTTACTGTATAAACACAATAGCATTTCAACAAGATGGAAATAGTCTGTATCACTAGATGTAGGAAACAATCTCGGTAGGTATGTTTTTTTCTTTCATGAATTCTAAACTTACAACGTCACAAACAATGCTTTGAATGAATAAGAACAGTTCAAGTTTTCAGATCTTGATAACATAATGATAAACAGGAAGTGGGAGTGCAGGAGAGACATTTCACAAAAACTAATATTCCGCTGGTACTGTGACACCACAATGAATGAGTCGCCGCCATTTTTATTTAATTTTTTATTTTGCAATGTTATCTCTTTCCATAGATAATAAGTAACTTTCTCAAGAGAATGGCAAATAGAAAATACATAAACAAATACTCATTTTATCGAAAAAGCAATACGACTAGACTGAAAGTGTGTCTACAGAAATCTGGCAGAGAAGACTTTAACACAAAGCGTGGCGTCTGGCTATTCAAACATCAGCAACACAGAATAAAATGCTAACACTATCTTCTTACCTTGACTTGACAAGAGGATCAGCAAAAAAGTTAAAAGATTTGCTATAGACATTGTGGTATTGCAAACAACTTTCTGCTGCAACCAACTGTGTGCCTGCCGCTGTGAAGTGCAAACGTGGAAGAGATAGGTTTAACTCATAGTGAAAGTAATGATCCAGGAAGAGCTCCAGTTAACAATGACATCTGACTCATTGTGGAAGTCTTGCATCATCATTATGCAAAATCTGTTTGAGCTCTAGCACTGATATTAAAAACCTGCAAATAATTGAAACCCTGTTTTCCTTTCACAATTTCCATGGACCTGATTCCTACTAGTGAGGCAGTCTGATAATAGTGTCATGATTCAGTGCACTGTAGGTGGTTGTACATCATGTCTGGGGTCCATAATTCATTACTAGGTCCAGACAACCAATCTCCTGCCAAAGTGACCTGTCTAGGACCAGGACAAACTCAGAGAACCAGAGTTCAGAGTTAGTTAGGTGACATGGCTGGTAAACACTCAGTGCTACATCATTCTGACCACTAGAAGGGGCTCGTTGAAGAAATGAAACAGAAGCTTTCGTCTGATTCGAGTCATGTTGAACTTTACCTCAAGGTATATAAATGGTTGGATGATTCAATAGGTCAAATGATGGTGCATAACATGTTTATAAAGATGATGAACACTCTAGGTTGACTGTGACATTTGACCCTCAGTGAGTGGAGGGTGTGCGGCTATTGTTGATATTGAAAATAATATACTTATCGTGATCACGTGGTTCATTTCAGAGTGGGAAGACATGGGAAAACATCAGTAAACTCATCATCCATTCCAGAGCTATCACTGTCTTTTGGGTGAACACATCAGACATCCCACAAAGACAGACATACTGGATGGACATCATGAAAATGATCGGAGAGGTTGAGAGTAGAAGAAGTTCAGGAGCAAAAACAAATAAAATATAATTATTGTAAAATTGACTGTGTCCATAAAATGTAGATAGTAAGTATAAGCTGGAAGTAGAGGCCTAAGCATTGTTGTTCACTAATTTACCACAAGTAGAGAAAGGATGGCGGGGTTGAAAAGTAATAAAGGGGAGTATATATATAAAAAACATGGGGGATTGGAAGTGATGCAGACAATTACATTGATGGAAGTTACAATCTACAGTGGGGAAAAAAAGTATTTAGTCAGCCACCAATTGTGCAAGTTCTCCCACTTAAAAAGATGAGAGAGGCCTGTAATTTTCATCATAGGTACACGTCAACTATGACAGACAAATTGAGAAAAAAATCCAGAAAATCACATTGTAGGATTTTTATGAATTTATTTGCAAATTATGGTGGAAAATAAGTATTTGGTCACCTACAAACAAGCAAGATATCTGTCTCTCACAGACCTGTAACTTCTTCTTTAAGAGGCTCCTCTGTCCTCCACTCGTTACCTGTATTAATGGCACCTGTTTGAACTTGTTATCAGTATAAAAGACACCTGTCCACAACCTCAAACAGTCACACTCCAAACTCCACTATGGCCAAGACCAAAGAGCTGTCAAAGGACACCAGAAACAAAATTGTAGACCTGCACCAGGCTGGGAAGACTGAATCTGCAATAAGTAAGCAGCTTGGTTTGAAGAAATCAACTGTGGGAGCAATTATTAGGAAATGGAAGACATACAAGACCACTGATAATCTCCCTCGATCTGGGGCTCCATGCAAGATCTCACCCCGTGGGGTCAAAATGATCACAAGCAACAGTGTGTGAAAACCTTGTGAAGACTTACAGAAAACATTTGACCTGTGTCATTGCCAACAAAGAGTATATAACAAAGTATTGAGAAACTTTTGTTATTGACCAAATACTTATTTTCCACCATAATTTGCAATTGCAATTCATTAAAAATCCTACAATGTGATTTTCTGGATTTTCTTTCCTCATTTTGTCTGTCATAGTTGACGTGTGAAAATGATGAATGAAAATTACAGGCCTCTCTCATCTTTTTAAGTGGGAGAACTTGCACAATTGGTGGCTGACTAAATACTTTTTTTCCCCACTGTATGTGTCTGTGTGCGCGATAGCACAGGACATCCTCCTGTTGTCTTTGGGAGCTGGTCCGTGGAGAGAGAGTGGCAACCCTCCCATCAGATTCTGGCCGGGAGAGCAGGAGAACAGGCACTCTAAGGGCCCTCTATCATCTGCCCTCTCCCTCTCTCCCTCTCCCTCTCCCTCTCTCCCTCCCTCTCTCTCTCTCTCTCTCTCACTCACTCACTCACTCACTCACTCACTCACTCACACAGAGAGATAAAGCAGGGGCTGCCAGAAGCAGCACGCTTCATTTGCAGATTCACTGGTCCAGCGAGAAAACACACAGGAGCCTGTGTCACTCAACCTGGGCCCTTCCCTTCCTCCCTCTCTCTCTCTCTCTCCCAAACTCCCAATCTTTCTCTTGCCCTCACTCTGTTTCAGGCATGTCCATACCAAAGGCCCATCCATAGAGTTGGAGGAAAAATTTAAGCTGAGTAATGTTGAATTACACTCCAAGTGAACATGACATGTTCTCAGTTCCTAAACATACTACATAGGCCTACTACCTGATTGAGTTGGCCTGCATTTCCAGAGGGGAAGGGACTGGGGGGGAAGAGGGGGGAGAGAGGAAGGGGCTCCATACAATCATATGATCCATTTTCAATAGATATCAAATGACAGTAGGAGGTATTCACATCCTGCCCAGGCTGTGTTCCAGAAAGAGAGAGACAGACAGAGAGAGATAGAGACAGAGCCCCTCTGCTGGAGGACAGGACCAGGGAGGGAGGGAGGGAGGGAGGGAGGGAGGGAGGGGTGTATGGGGGGTCTGTGTGGATAGTTCAGCTGCACCACACCTTTCTGTGTTCATGATTAAGCTAAGCTACATTATACTAGGCTAACAGGTTAACCCTGTCCTCTTATCTTCCACAGTCTAACTAATATAAAGCCTTGTACCTCTATCCAGGTATCCCTTGGGAGAGATACTCTGACCACTTCCTGGTTAAACAAAGGTTAAATTAAAATAATCCCAATCCCGCCTGGGAGTGTGAGTTGACTAGTGCTGAGGCAGTATAGCCTTACCCTGCCTGAATACTTAGTGGTAACAATAGCATTACCCTACACTGGGACTGGGAACCCTACTTGACCAGTGTTTACATGGCTTAGAAGCACAGTTTTAAAATACACCGTGTGGAAAAACGACCACAATGAAAACACACAGCAGGCCTGGATGGGTTCCATTTCTGAAAACAATATCACGTTAACAGACCAATAAGGTATTACGTACTTCCAGAGATGAGCACCAGCTCCGGAGGAAGGGCAGGCTGGCTGCAGACCCACCATGGCCCCCTGAAGTGCTTTGGTCTCAGGGTCGACCATGAGTGGAATCTGCAGGGGGCTGGAGGGGGCTGTAGTGTGTACGTGCGTGTGTTCGTGTGTTCGTGTGTCTGTGTGTGTCGGTGTGTGACCACGGCCAGGATATCTGAAAGGCCATCTGGAGTTCCTTTGTTGTGGAGCTCCAACCAGGTCTGTGTTGTGGAGCTCTAACCAGGTCTGTGTTGTGGAGCTCCAACCTGGTCTGTGTTGTAGAGCTCCAACCAGGTCTGTGTTGTAGAGCTCCAACCAGGTCTGTGTTGTAGAGCTCTAACCAGGTCTGTGTTGTGGAGCTCTAACCAGGTCTGTGTTGTGGAGCTCCAACCAGGTCTGTGTTATAGAGCTCTAACCAGGTCTGTGTTGTGGAGCTCCAACCAGGTCTGTGTTGTAGAGCTCCAACCAGGTCTGTGTTGTGGACCTCCAACCAGGTCTGTGTTGTAGAGCTCCAACCAGGTCTGTGTTGTAGAGCTCCAACCAGGTCTGTGTTGTGGAGCTCCAACAAGGTCTGTGTTGTGGAGCTCTAACCAGCTCTGTGTTATAGAGCTCCAACCAGGTCTGTGTTGTAGAGCTCCAACCAGGTCTGTGTTGTGGCTGGGGCCAACAGCAACACACTACACTCACAGTAATCACACAGTAATACACATAAACAAGCTAAATGTACTTTCATAAACACGCACACACACACCATGTAGCCTACATGTCTAGATTAATGTAAGACTCACAAAATTAAGTTAATTACATAGTCATAGATAGTTATTTAAGGGTGCTATGAGTAGAGGTGGCATTGGAATATGCTAACCCACAAATCTCCATACCACATCCCCCTTTCCCCTCCACCCCATATCTCGGCCCATTCTAGACCGAGTCAAACCTCAAAGAAACCACATCTCTCTTCAGATTCTAGTAGGGTGAGGCCGGGTGCTGCAGACTGTTCTGGTGCCCTCGCCAATTCGTTGATCTCTCTCTCTCTCTCTCTCTCTCTCTCTCTCTCTCTCTCTCTCTCTCTCTCTCTCTCTCTCTCTTCAATTCAATTCAATTCAATTCAATTCAATTCAGTTTAAGGGCTTTATTGGCATGGGAAACGTATGTTAACATTGCCAAAGCAAGTGAAGTAGATAGTAAACAAAAGTGAAATAAACAATAAATATTAACAGTAAACATTACACTCAGAAGTTCCAAAAGAATAAAGACATTTCATATGTCATATTATGTATATATACAATGTTATAACAATGTGCAAATAGTTAAAGTACAAATGGGAAAATAAATAAACATAAATATGGGTTGTATTTACAATGGTGTTTGTTCTTCACTGGTTGCCCTTTTCTTGTGGCAACAGGTCACAAATCTTGCAGCTGTGATGGCACACTGTGGTTTTTCACGCAGTAGATAAGGGAGTTTATCAAAATTGGATTTGTTTTCTAATTCTTTGTGGATCGCTGTAATCTGAGGGAAATATGTGTCTCTAATATGGTCATACATTTGGCAGGAGGTTAGGAAGTGCAGCTCAGTTTCCACTTCATTTTGTGGGCAGTGTGCACATAGCCTGTCTTCTCTTGAGAGCCAGGTCTGCCTACGGCGGCCTTTCTCAATAGCAAGGCTATGCTCACTGAGTCTGTACATAGTCAAAGCTTTCCTTAAGTTTGGGTCAGTCACAGTGGTCAGGTATTCTGCCACTGTGTACTCTCTGTTTAGGGCCAAATAGCATTCTAGTTGGTCTGTTTTTTTGTTTTCTCATGATTTGGTTGGGTCTAATTGTGTTGTTTTTGTTGTTGTCCTGGGGCTCTGTGGGGTCTGTTTGTGTTTGTGAATAGAGCCCCAGGACCAGCTTACTTAGGGGACTCTTCTCCAAGTTCATCTCTCTGTAGGTGATGGCTTTGTTATGGAAGGTTTGGGAATCGCTTCCTTTTAAGTGGTTATAGAATTTAACGGCTCTTTTCTGGATTTTGATAATTAGCGGGTATTGGCCTAATTCTGCTCTGCATGCATTATTTGGTGTTTTACGTTGTACACGGAGGATGTTTTTGCAGAATTCTGCATGCAGAGTCTCAATTTGGTGTTCGTCCCATTTTGTGAATTCTTGGTTGGTGAGCGGACCCCAGACCTCACAACCATAAAGGGCAATGGGTTCTATAACTGATTCATGTATTTTTAGCCAGATCCTAATTGGTATTTCAAATTTGATGTTCCTTTTGATGGCATAGAAGGCCCTTCTTGCCTTGTCTCTCAGATCGTTCACAGCTTTGTGGAAGTTACCTGTGGCACTGATGTTTAGGCCGAGGTATGTATAGTTATTTGTGTGCTCTAGGGCAACGGTGTCTAGATGGAATTTGTATTTGTGGTCCTGGCAACTGGACCTTTTTTGGAACATTATTTTTGTCTTACTGAGATTTACTGTCAGGGCCCAGGTCTGACAGAATCTGTGCAGAAGATCTAGGTGCTGCTGTAGGCCCTCCTTGGTTGGTGACAGAAGCACCAGATCATCAGCAAACAGTAGACATTTGACTTCAGATTCTAGTAGGGTGAGGCCGGGTGCTGCAGACTGTTCTAGTGCCCTCGCCAATTCGTTGATCTCTCTCTCTCTCTCTCTCTCTCTCTCTCTCTCTCTCTCTCTCTCTCTCTCTCTCTCTCTCCTAGCGATTAAGCAGAGCAACCTGAGCTCGCTGAGAAAGTCTTATAAAAGGGAGCGAATAAAACAAACACATCAAGCACATTGACCAGCTCTCCTTCACACGCTGATCTGAGACATCGAAGACAACCTTTCTGTGTGTGTGTGTCTGTTTTTGCGTGCTTTTGTGTGCACGTACACCAGCCCAGGGTCCTATCCTCACGTGCATAGGTTACAGGAACACTGAATGTTGTATAGGCTACTCATGTCATAGTCATTTCCTGTACTATATGTCACAGTGATGCACTGCTTATCACATACAGTTAGGTCACGTATTGCGCAACTTGCTCAGCCCCTATGAATCTGTTATCCAGAGAGGAATCTCCTGAGAGGGATCTCTGTCAAACAAACAAATCACTCTCTTTCTGAACCGCTGCCTTATGGTAAACTTGTTAAACTCTCTCTTTTTGTGTCATTCCCCCCCTCTCTCTTCTCTCTGTTCTCGTCCTTCCTCCTCTATTTTCTCCCTTTTACTCTCACTCCCTCTCTTCTTTCTCTCTCATCTCCCCTTCTCTCTCTCTCTCTGTTCTCATCCTTCTTCTCCCCCCTCTCTCTATCCTTCTCTTCTCTTCTCTTCTCTTCTCTTTTCTCCCTTTTACTCTCTCCCCCCTCTTCTTGCTCTCCCTTCTCCCTCCTCCCCCCCCTCTCTCTCTTCCTCTCCCTTGTTGAGCCTTGCTGGCATGGGCTCTAGTTCTGTTCCTTCCCTCAGTGAACCCAGGGTAAAGAGTGTCTTGTTACACCAGTACTGGCCCCTCTCATAAAGCCCAGTATTGTGAAGGATAAGCCTCAGAAACAATCAGGATTTCACACAGACAGCACTGTGTGTATTTCTGCAGTCCCTAAACACAAATATAAACACACCAAGAACATTCACACACACACACACTCCCATACAGCCAAACATACGTAGCGCACAATCGCTCAAACACACTCCAAGTCAGAGAATGTATTATGTCATGTATTACTGTGCACTGCACTCATGTGGTGGAAGTAAACGCCAGGGCAAAACTCACATCAGGTTACAAACTCTCTACATGTTGTTTTCCTTCCTTTGTACTGTATATATGCCTTACCCTGGGGTGCACTGCTTCCTCTCTTTCACTGCTAAAGCCCGCTAGCTACCTCACCACCGATGACTGATGGACACCAGAGTTTGGGAATGGGGAGCAGAAGTAACAGTGGTTGGAAATGACCTGGAATGGGAACGTCCTTCTCTCTCACTCCCTTGTTTATGCATGGGACCCAGCTCTTTAGCTGTCCACATCTGGGTGAGCTGTGTTGTTAAATAAACATGGTCTTTTTTAGGATAAACCATTGTCTATACTCTATTGTCCCGCGTGATCAGTGAGGTGCTCAGGTACTCACCTGAATGGAGGGGGGACAGGTGAGCACACGTCACGGATGGAAGTTGGAACTCTAGGCCAAGAGAGGGAGGGAGGGTGGGTGGCAGGTGTTGTCCAGACAGGCAGGCTCCTCCTGGTGCGTGGAATGCTTCCATACTGCTGTCATCATTTCTCATCATTCCTCATCATTCCCGGTGATTGCGGAGGATTCCAGAGAATTCCGACATCGGTTTTCCCATCCATCACTGGCCACCAAAGGGAAGAGGAACAATAATTACAAGAGAGACGTTGTCATAACTCAACACCCTCGGGTCACACTAATAACCATGGTAACAGCAGGCAGACGGATCGCTGTGAGACCGTGTCATTCTGTCATTAGGCCAATTACAACAATTACTACACAGCTGTTAACACTACCCTACAAATATGTCCCGTCCTGTGGCCTTTGGCCTAGTGTGCCTGCACAACTACTTTAGAATAGGGTCTGTTATAAGCAGGCTGTACAGTTTGAGAAAATTATAGAAACTACGTGCTTGAGTGACATGTTTGCCACTGATCTAATAAGTACAGGGATAATATATGTGGCTCATGCGTGTGGATGTCACCCCATTTTAACACTGATTATTGTCTTTGTCTTGTATCTACTGCCAGAGGATCAGCACTCAGCATGACAACACCTAGTGTATCCAAGCCATTCCTACATCTTGGCTTAACTCGTTGCCAAGACACACACTCACACACACACACGCATGCACACACATTGGTCACTGGAGGGAGTACAGCTGATGAAGTGTGAAAGCTGTAATAAGTGTGACCTCAGCCTCACTAGGTTGTCCAGTCCTCCTTGTTGTTTCAGCTGTGAACATGGGAGAGGACTGGAATTACTGCTACTACCACTGCACTGATACCACCTTCCTCCCCATCACTGACACCACACACATACTGTACACATACACACACATCACACACATTGTACTACAATTTTTTGTAATAGTTGACATACTGTATGACCCAAATAAACATCTCACAGCACCACGCAACAACAACAAGTACCGGTAAGCCATTATGTCAATGTCAACTACGTAATTGTTTGCAGACCGCAACATTCTCCCGAGTGGCGCAGTGGTCTAAGGCACTGCATCTCAGTGCTTGAGACGTCACTACAGATCCCCTGGTTCGATTCCAGGGCGCACAATTGGCCCAGCGTCGTCCGGGTTTGGCCGGTGTAGGCCGTCATTGTAAATAAGAATTTGTTCTTAACTGACTTGCCTAGTTAAATAAAGGTAAAATAAATAAAAAATAAAAAATTCTCTAATATGGACTAGTCTAGTGTCAGCACATCCCTGGCAGACTGCAGATGAATAAGTGCCTCAGTCAGTTGTTTCTGACCACAGAGACATGGAGAACTGCAGAGCAGATACATGTGTTATTCTACATGGCTCTTCTGCCTCTATAAACAGACCCGGGCTGCATCCCAAATGGCACCCTATTCCCTACCTAGTGCACTACTTTTGGCCTGGGCCTTAGGGAATGGGGTGCCGTTTGAGATATAGGCCCTGAGTATCATGTCATGATAACATGTCAGATTGTGAGGGAGTGTGAGGCACTGTGGACTGACCCTGACCCTGGGACCCAGATGATTGGTTTGTCTCTCCTCCCTCTCCTCTGACACCTCACTATTCCTTACCATGCTTTCACTCTCCAGCCCTTGTTTTCACATTCCAATCTGTCCTTAACGACCCACAATGCCTGGCGTATAGTATATAAAAACAAGCATGCATGCACTTGAGTATGTAAACACACACACGCCCACAGGCATGCAGGCACGCGCACACACACACACACGCACCCACCCACCCATTGAGTCTCTCATCCTTCAGACCATGCAGTATAAACACGTTGCTTGATATCTCTATCAACATGGTGTCTTGTCTCTGTCCTACAGATAACATTGTTTTTTAGCTCCATGTTTTGTCATAGTCTAACACATTCCTTAGGAACCTTTAGACAGTCTTACCTGTCGGACTAATCTAGCTGTTTATGTTTATGTGTGTATTGAGGGGTCAAAGTGGCCCCGATAACCTTGACATAGATAGTGGTAGCACTTGATAGCATACCTCCCCCAGGAAAATGTACCCTGCAACATTCTCCTTCACACCGTCAGACAGTGTAAAATAAACATCCTCACATTGAGCAGCCATATACATCCGACAGAATGACTTCCAGGTAGGTAAATAGGGGCCTGTGGTGTTATTCACCGTCCTCAGTGTTAGGCTGTGTTTATTAGACATCCTCACCGTCCTCAGTGTTAGGCTGTGTTTATTAGACATCCTCACCGTCCTCAGTGTTAGGCTGTGTTTATTAGACATCCTCACCGTCCTCAGTGTTAGGCTGTGTTTATTAGACATCCTCACCGTCCTCAGTGTTAGGCTGTGTTTATTAGACATCCTCACCGTCCTCAGTGTTAGGCTGTGTTTATTTGACATCCTCACCGTCCTCAGTGTTAGGCTGTGTTTATTAGACATCCTCACCATCCTCAGTGTTAGGCTGTGTTTATTAGACATCCCAGGTCCCAGGGGCCACAACTGCTGCTATGCAACAACATTTGAAATAGAGATTATTTACATATCAAATACTGAAATGCTAGATAAAGGTTACAATCCTTCTTTAGTTTAAAGGCTTGGCAGCGAACAGGAAAGGCAATACTATAGTCTGTCTTTCCTGCTGCATGCTTTAGTATTGTTTGGGCTGGCACAGCAGCCATGTCCAAAAATTTGTTTTGAGATGCTGCTAAATTGATTATGTTAAGATTGGCGTCTTTCTCACGCACAAATCAAACATTCAACAGCGTGATCCAAATATGCAAAAATACTGCATACTCACAACTTCACATTACAAAAGCTCCCCCTCCACCGGTCCACCCTTGCCAATTGGCTATCCTGGAGGCGGTGTGGCCATGCCCAAATGCCCACACTATCATACTACCCCCATCAGATATTTCATATTGATACAGGTGTGGACTCTGAGGTATGTGGTCGTCCAGTGGGTTGAGTATGCAGGTGGGGTGTGTGATGCTATGTGTCTGAGACTACACACACACCCTCTGCAGAGTTTCCACGTCACACTAATTGCGATCGCAGACCTGACGTCCGTCCACCCGCAGGGCCCGAAAAGCTATTTCTGGCACCGTTTGGGGTATTCTCTTTCTGCATACCAAATGATCTGGCCTGGTCTAATCCCCTCGGTGCAGTATGATGAAGGCAGATTAATCTAGCGCTGTGTTGCTGGAGCATAGAGAGAAACTAATGCCTTCCACAGGCCTATATCAGGAGTCAGGACACAATGTGCCCGCTCTGCTCTGCTCTCCAGTCTCAGGTCTTAATGGCTGAAGCCAAGGCATTCACAAACTGTAATTACTGGGATAGATGGAATATATGGAGGAATATGCAGTCCAATGGAGCTGAGCAGCAGCAGGTCTCAACTCAAGCGTACTAAAGAGCCCATTAATCCCTTCTAATTCTATCAAGAATTGAGCTGCAGAGGGATAAGAATCCCACTAAGTTCCAATCCAGAGACTACTACTGTAATGCCATGGAGACCGACCCTGGGAGAAAAAATTAAAACGCTTACTTTCCAAAAAATGTATATGCAAAGAAGAAATAGCTCCTCTTTCTCAACAGTTGATTCAATGCACAACATTAAGCTGCTTGAAACTGTGCCTCATCATGAGAGGTATTTGGTGGACTATAGAAGTTTCTTGGTTATTACATTACCAGAAAGAAGCCCTCAAAGGAAGCCTGGTGGGGGAGTTTTAAATGCCTGGGTGATGTTATCCCATCTGATAGTATGATAGGCAGACAGCAGGTATGATACAGGTGTCCTCTCCACCTCCACCTCCATTAGACAGGTATGCAGGTGAGCTACGTGCCTGTCTGTCTGCCTGACAGCCTGCCTGCAGTAGCAACACATCACAGGGTTCCCTACCTCCACACCATTGATTCTGATCGCCCGCCCAAACATCCGCCCATGGAACTATTCTGTTTTTAGACCTGTATTTTATCTGAAAACGTAAAGTCTTATCAACCGAATTCCCCAGCCCTAAGTATGGGGAAGAGGGAGAAAGTGTGCTTTATTTTCTTTCACAATGGAGCGTGGAGACGGTAACGTGTTTCACAGGCTGAGATTAGGGCTCAATCAGCCCATCTAAATAACCACAGGCCGGCTAGGACTACTGTTCTCATGTGTATACTAAACTACAGCCACAGCTCACACAGTGGAGAGGGCTGAAGCTAGTGGGACCTTTCAGATAGACAGGACACACGCCTCAGTTAGTCTGGCCTCCGCTATATGGACTGGAGCGAGAATCGGCCTCCGCTTGTCAATCCCATTAATTTGAACCAGGTCAAAGGGTCACCAAGGAAGACATCTACAGAGCAAACAAGATGTCATGTTTGAGAGGCTGTGTTGTAAGCTTAGTAGAGGACCTACTTTTCTCTCCTGCTCACCCAAAAAGAAAACACACATACATGATGATGACCTAGACAAAAACAGATAGACAACACCTTCGCAAGCGCAGGCATATACAGTGCTGAGGAATTAAACGTGTCTCTTAGTAACAGTATTGACACAAAACAGGCCTGAAAACCAACGTCCAACAATCAAATCCCTCCTCCCCCGTCAACCCGTCCCCACTGCTCCATTACTCCTTCCCTTCTGTCAGCTTCCTGCCTCCTGTTTGTCTCCGGGCCTCTAGAGGTCATCTGTGTTCCCCTCTGCCTTAGTTCTTCCTCGTGTGTGTCAGCTTCCTGCCTCCTGTTTGTCTCCGGGCCTCTAGAGGTCATCTGTGTTCCCCTCTGCCTTAGTTCTTCCTCATGTGTCCTAATTAGCTTGATCCAGGTCACCTGTGCCTTGTTTCCCCTTGTGTATTTTAGCTGTGTGTTTTCCCCTTGTTTCTCACTTGGTTATTGCGTCCTGACTATGTGTCTCCTGCTTTGTCCCACCGTGTCAGTCCTAGTAAGTTGTTCAAAGTTATCTTTAGTTTGTTTTTCTCCCCTCGTGGAGTTGTTTTGTTTTGCCTCCTGTTTTGGAACATTAAATCTACTTGCCTGGAGTATTGCCTTGGGTGTTTCATTTGGGTCCTACAACACCTCCTCTGTGGCTAAGGGGTAGTACCCCCAGCTCTCCACATCTGAGACCGGAGTTTCTAGCCCGGCTTGTGACAGAATAACCAAGTCAATCATGGACCCAGAAACACTCAGTTCCCCGGACCTGTTGGCGGTGATCACTCGACATGAGGCTTCTTTCCAGCGCCATGAAGCTGTTCTCAGCCGACAAGAGGAGCTGATCGTTAGTCATTCTCAACTCCTGGCCGAAATGATGAGTTCCCTCCGCCAGCTCTTTGAACGCCTCCCGGGTCCTCTCCCTTCCCCCAGGTCACCCCCCAGTGACGACAGGTCGTCTCGGTTGGCGGAGCCCCGACTACCACCTCCCAAGCCCTTTTCTGGGGATCCAAGCTCTTGCCAGGGTTTCCTCACCCAATGCTCCCTCACCTTCGAGCTCCAACCCTCAAGTTTTCCCACAGACCGTTCCAAGATTGCCTACATCATTACCCTTCTTTCAGACAAGGCGCTCGCCTGGGCTTCTGCGGTGTGGCAGTCCCAGGAGGCCTGTTGTGACTCCCACGCTGCATTTGTAGAAGAGTTCAAGCGGGTGTTCGATCATCCTGTCAGTGGGCGGGAGGCTTCCAAGCGCCTACTGTCTCTCCGTCAGGGGCCCCAAGCACGGCAGATTTTGCCATTGATTTCCGGACCATAGCAGCAAGGAGCGGATGGAATGATGAAGCGCTGAGGGTCTGCTTTCAGGGAGGGTTATCTGAGCCCCTTCAAGATGAGTTAGCCACCCGAGAACCAGCTGGTGATCTCGAGTCCCTCATAGCCTTGGCCATCCGCCTGGACAATCGTCTAAGAGAGCGGAGAACGGCTCGCCGTCAGGTGTCTCATTCCCAAGTTCCTCTGAGCAGCTCTGTTTCTCCTGTTTGGACTCCGTCATTCAGAGCTTCCCCGGCTCCTGAACTGCTCCAGGATTCCCCGGAGAGCATGCAGTTAGGCCGTTCCAGGCTTTCTCCCAACGAAAGGGAACGTCGCATGAGGGAACGTCGGTGCCTCTACTGCGGGGTTGCCGGCCACTTCCGCTCCGCTTGCCCCGAGCTTTCGGGAAACGCCTGTCCCCGCCCAGCTACAGGAGGGCTGTGATGGGGAGAGTTAGAGCGCCTCCTACTAACGCTGTCCTGGCTATTCCAGCCACTCTGTCCTGGGGGGGCCACCAGCATCGGGTCCAGGCTATGATCGATTCCGGTGCCGCAGGTGATTTCCTGGATGTAACCTTGGCTAAGGAACTTAAGATCCCTACCCAACTACTTCCTCAACCCCAGGCAGTTACAGCCTTAGATGGCAGACCTCTGGAACCAGGAAAGGTTACCGAGGCGACTCAGTCCCTGCGACTTACCATCTCTCAACACCAGCAGGAGGAGACCTTCTATCTCATTGACTCTCCCGAGTATCCTATTATCCTGGGTCACCCTTGGCTATGCAGACATAATCCCCAGATCGACTGGCCTACGGGCACCATTCTAAGCTGGGGTCCCGCCTGCCAACTCACCTGCATGCTACAGAGTCCCTCAGCCCCTAGTACCCAGTTTCAAGAGTCTGTTGACGTCTCCCGAGTCCCCAGTGTTTACCATCGGTTCAAGGCAGTGTTCAGCAAGGCCCGGGCTACTTCCTTACCGCCTCATCGCACGTATGACTGTGCCATTGATCTACTCCCTGGGTGCTGCCCTCCTAGAGGTCGGATCTTTTCCTTGTCCTCCCCGAGCACGCAGCTATGGACACCTACATTAAGGAGTCCTTGGCAGCCGGCCTCATCTATGCCTCTACTTCCCGGCTGGGGCGGGCTTCTTTTTTGTTGAAAAGAAAGACGGGGGTCTTAGGCCTTGTATTGATTACCGGGGACTCAACAAGATCACGGTTCGGAATCGATACCCCCTTCCTCTCATGGCCACTGCTTTTGAGCTGCTTCAAGGGGCTTCCATTTTTACTAAGCTGGATCTCCGCAATGCTTACCATCTCGTGCGGATCCGGCAAGGAGACGAATGGAAGACGGCGTTCAACACGCCCACGGGGCACTATGAATATCGGGTGATGCCGTTCGGGCTCACCAATGCCCCCGCAGTATTCCAAGCCCTGATTAATGATGTTCTCCGGGATATGCTTAATCTGTTCGTCTTCGTGTACCTGGACGATATCCTCATCTTCTCGAGGTCACTGAAGGAGCATGAGGGGCATGTTAGCAGGGTTCTCCAGAGGCTCCTTGACAATCACCTCTATGTTAAGCCTGAGAAGTGTGAATTTCATGTTTCTCAGACTCAGTTTCTCGGGTTTATTGTCACTCCCGGGCACCTAGAGATGGATCCCAAGAAGGTCAAGGCGGTCCACGATTGGCCCACACCTGCCACGGTCAAGGAGGTTCAACGGTTCATTGGCTTTTCTAACTTCTATCGGAAGTTCATTAAGAATTTCAGCTCGGTGGTAGCTCCCTTGACGACGCTTACCAAGGGAGGAGGGACCAAGATTCACTGGGGTCCGGAAGCAGCAGGGGCCTTCGAGGATCTCAAGCGCCGCTTCACGTCTGCTCCGATTCTGGTGACCCCTGACCCAGAGAGACCTTTCGTGGTGGAGGTGGACGCCTCAGAGGTGGGGGTGGGAGCCGTCCTGTCACAGAGGGGTGCGGATGGGAGATTACACCCTTGTGCCTTCATGTCTCGCCGCCTGTCTGAGGCCGAGCGCAACTACCACGTGGGGGATCTAGAGTTGCTTGCGGTAAAACTGGCATTGGAAGAGTGGCGCCATTGGCTTGAGGGGGCTCAGCACCCTTTCCAGGTTCTCACAGACCACAAGAACCTGGAATATCTCCAACAGGCTAAGCGGATGAACCCTCGGCAAGCACGATGGTCCCTTTTCTTTAATCGATTCCAGTTCCTCCTGACTTACCGACCTGGCACCAAGAACGTCAAGCCGGATGCTCTGTCTCGAGTCTATTCTCCCGAGTTACAAGAGAAGCCCTTGGCATCGATTATTCCGAGGTCTAGGATCGTCGCACCTCTTCAGTGGGAACTAGAAAGAGGGGTACGAGAAGCTCTTGTCCAGGAGCCCGATCCAGGCGGTGGTCCTGCCGGTCGCCTGTACGTTCCTCTCTCTGTTCGGGGCCGCGTCTTGCAGTGGGGTCATGAGTCGCCCTTGACATGCCATCCAGGCAGTGCTCGCGACACTGGAGTTCCTCCGACGGCGGTTTTGGTGGCCGTCCATCAAGAAGGACGTGCAGGTCTATGTTGAGGCCTGCCCTGTGTGCAACCAGGGAAAGTCGACACGCCAGCGACCCCAGGGACTGCTCCATCCCTTACCTGTTCCTCGAAGGCCATGGTCACACCTTTCTCTGGACTTTGTTACGGGACTTCCTCTATCCCAGGGCAACACCGTCATCCTAGTGGTGGTAGACCGGTTCTCTAAGGCTGCCCGGTTTATTCCCCTGCCCAAGCTGCCCTCGGCTAAGGAGACTGCTGAGCTCCTCATGAACCATGTCTTCCGGATATTTGGTATTCCCCTGGACGTGGTCTCTGACCGAGGTCCCCAATTCTCGTCCCGGTTTTGGGGGCCTTCTGCAGGCTTGTTGGGGCCACAGCCAGCCTATCGTCGGGGTTCCATCCAGAGTCTAATGGCCAAACGGAACGGATTAATCAGGATCTGGAGACCACCCTGCGGTGTATGGCGGCCAGTAATCCCACGTCTTGGGCCACCTATATCATTTGGGCTGAATATGCCCACAACACCCTCCAGTCCTCAGCCACCGGATTGTCCCCCTTCGAATGCCAGTTCGGTTACAACCCTCCATTGTTTCCAGAGGAGGAGGCGCAAGTTGGTGTTCCCTCGGCCCAGCGCTTTGTCCAACGCTGTAGGCGGACCTGGAAGAAGGCCAGGCGTGCCCTCCTTCGGACCTCCCAGAGATACCAAAGTCAGGCTAATCGCCACCGCCGGACGGCCCCTAGTTTCCGAGCTGGTCAGAGAGTTTGGTTGGCCACTAAGAACCTGCCCCTCCGGGTCGAATCCAGGAAGCTTTCCCAGAGATACATCGGGCCTTTCCGCATTGCTAGAAAGGTTAACCCTGTGTCGTATCGTTTGGTTCTCCCTCGCTCCCTTAGAGTTAACCCCACTTTCCATGTTTCACTCCTTAAACCTGTCTTGTCTTCTCCCTTTTCCCCCCACGCAGACCCCCGCCACCTCCCAGGATCATTGACGGCCAGCCAGCCTACACAGTCCGCCGGATACTGGACTCCCGGAGGGTCCAGAACTCTCTGCAGTATCTGGTGGACTGGGAGGGCTACGGGCCGGAGGAGCGCTCCTGGGTTCCAGCCAGGGACATCCTGGACCCAGGTTTGATCCGAGATTTTCGCACCCTGGGGCCGGGGTGTTCTGGGAGGAACGTCAGGGAGTCGTTCCTAGAGGAGGGGGTCCTGTCAGCTTCCTGCCTCCTGTTTGTCTCCGGGCCTCTAGAGGTCATCTGTGTTCCCCCTCTGCCTTAGTTCTTCCTCGTGTGTGTCAGCTTCCTGCCTCCTGTTTGTCTCCCGGGCCTCTAGAGGTCATCTGTGTTCCCCTCTGCCTTAGTTCTTCCTCATGTGTCCTAATTAGCTTGATCCAGGTCACCTGTGCCTTGTTTCCCCTTGTGTATTTTAGCTGTGTGTTTTCCCCTTGTTTCTCACTTGGTTATTGCGTCCTGACTATGTGTCTCCTGCTTTGTCCCACCGTGTCAGTCCTAGTAAGTTGTTCAAAGTTATCTTTAGTTTGTTTTTCTCCCCTCGTGGAGTTGTTTTGTTTTGCCTCCTGTTTTGGAACATTAAATCTACTTGCCTGGAGTATTGCCTTGGGTGTTTCATTTGGGTCCTACAACACCTCCTCTGTGGCTAAGGGGTAGTACCCCCAGCTCTCCACATCTGAGACCGGAGTTTCTAGCCCGGCTTGTGACACCTTCATTACTGAACCCCAGCTTCTCCCTTCATCCCCCTCTTTTCCCGCTGCATGCCAGCCCTCCCCTCTTCTCCTTTCCTCACCTCCATACACACCCATTACTGCAGCCTTCCCTTTCTCTGGCTCTGATCTCAGCTGCCTTTCATTCTCCTCACTCAGCCAGGAAGTGGACTGGAAAAGAAAGAGAATAAATAAAAAGGCCTCCACCTCCCAGCCCTCTATCTAGCCAGGCATCGCCATGGCAGCATGACTGCCGAAAAAGCCCAGCACGCTCTGCTGCACTCCAAAAGGATTGAAAGAGAGAGGGAGGGAGGTAGAGAAGGGGGGAGAAAGGGGAGAGGGGTGGTGGTGGGAGACATTAGGAGTGTTCTATTAGAAGTTTCCCAGTCAGAAACTAAAGGTGAAGTCACTTGTAACTTTAGAATTCAATATTTTTTGTTGCTCTCGGTTTCACCTCAAACTTCCCCTGAACTTAGCTTGAACTTACTTACTGGTCATGTGTGTGTGACGAACAACTGACTCTTTACTCTACTCTGTTGAGCATACAGTGAGGGAAAAAAGTATTTGATCCCCTGCTGATTTTGTACGTTTGCCCACTGACAAAGAAATGATCAGTCTATAATTTTAATGGTAGGTTTATTTGAACAGTGAGAGACAGAACAACAACAAAAATATCCAGAAAAACGCATGTCAAAAATGTTATAAATTGATTTGCATTTTAATGAGGGAAATAAGTATTTGACCCCACCTCAATCAGAAAGATTTCTGGCTCCCAGGTGTCTTTTATACAGGTAACGAGCTGAGATTAGGAGCACACTCTTAAAGGGAGTGCTCCTAATCTCAGCTTGTTACCTGTATAAAAGACACCTGTCCACAGAAGCAATCAATCAATCAGATTCCAAACTCTCCACCATGGCCAAGACCAAAGAGCTCTCCAATGATGTCAGGGTCAAGATTGTAGACCTACACAAGGCTGGAATGGGCTACAAGACCATCGCCAAGCAGCTTGGTGAGAAGGTGACAACAGTTGGTGTGATTATTCGCAAATGGAAGAAACGCAAAATAACTGTCAATCTCCCTCGGCCTGGGGCTCCATACAAGATCTCACCTCGTGGAGTTGCAATGATCATGAGAACGGTGAAGAATCAGCCCAGAACTACACGGGAGGATCTTGTCAATGATCTCAAGGCAGCTGGGACCATAGTCACCAAGAAAACAATTGGTAACATACTACGCCGTGAAGGACTGAAATCCTGCAGCGCCCACAAGGTCCCCCTGCTCAAGAAAGCACATATACATGCCCGTCTGAAGTTTGCCAATGAACATCTGAATGATTCAGAGGAGAACTGGGTGAAAGTGTTGTGGTCAGATGAGACCAAAATCGAGCTCTTTGGCATCAACTCAACTCGCCATGTTTGGAGGAGGAGGAATGCTGCCTATGACCCAAAGAACACCATCCCCAAACGTCAGCCTCGAAACCTTAATGACTTGGAGAAGATCTGCAAAGAGGAGTGGGACAAAATCCCTCCTGAGATGTGCGCAAACCTAGTGGCCAACTACAAGAAACGTCTGACCTCTGTGATTGCCAACAAGAGTTTTGCCACCAAGTACTAAGTCATGTTTTGCAGAGGGGTCAAATACTTATTTCCCTCATTAAAATGCAAATCAATTTATAACATTTTTGACATGCGTTTTTCTGGATTTTTTTGTTGTTATTCTGTCTCTCACTGTTCAAATAAACCTACCATTAAAATTATAGACTGATCATGTCTTTGTCGGTGGGCAAACGTACAAAATCAGCAGGGGATCAAATTTATTTTTCCCCTCACTGTATAAACAGTCAGATGACATAAATATTGTTTGTCTGTGTGGGGTAAGACAAAAAGTGTGTATAATCACAGCCAGGAAGAAAATGTCATGATTGTGGACTACAGGAAAAAAAAGAGGACTGAGCACGCCCCCATTCTCATCGACGGGACTGTAGTGGAACAGGTTGAGAGCTTCAAGTTCCTTGGTGTCCACATCACCAACAAACTATCTTGGTCCAAACACACCAAGACAGTCGTGAAGAGGGCACGAAAAAGCCTAATTCCCCATCAAGAGACTGAAAAGATTTGGCATGGGTCCTCAGATCCTTAAAAAGTTCTACAGCTGCACCATCGAGAGCATCCTGACTGGTTGCATCACCGCCTGATATGGCAACTGCTCGGCCTCCGACCGCAAGGCACTACAGAGGGTAGTGCGTACGGCCCAGTACATCACTAGGGCCAAGCTTCCTGCCATCCAGGACCTCTATACCAGGCGGTGTCAGAGGAAGGCCCTAAAAATTGTCAAAGACACCAGCCACCCTAGTCATAGACTGTTCTCTCTGCTACTGCACGGCAAGTGGTACCGGAGCGCCAAGTCTAGGTCCAAAAGGCTTATTAACAGCTTCTACCCCCAAGCCGTAAGACTCCTGAACAGCTAATCATGGCTACCCGGACTATTTGCATACTATCAGATGGGATAACATCACCCTCTTTTACGCTGCTGCTACTCTGTTTATGATCTATGCATAGTCACTTTAACTCTACCCACATGTACATATTACCTTGACTGTATAACTAACATTTCTATGTGAATGTGGTCGGGTCACCCAAAAAGTTACATATTGCAGCTTTAAAATGTAATAAACTTGAACGTGAAGACTTTTTAAGGAATATCAGTGGACAATAGGACGTCAAAAGATTCAACATTCATTTTATTGGTTTGGTTTTTTGAGTACAGTGGTTATTTTCAGCCATACTGGCATTCACAGAGAAAACAAAACAAAAAACACAAGTAAAACTGGAAACAAGAAATATAGCTTTCTGATAATAGCTCTGGCTCAGTCTAGTCGTTATGACAACTGATAATAGCTCTGGCTCAGTCTAGTCGTTATGACAATAACAACAACTCTGCGTACCTGATCAACAACACAGACACATATAAACATGTAAAAACGGTCAAGAAATGGCACTAATAATACTTTTGAAATTCTGTGTGGTTTATAAAAGGACATATCTATTTACATTCAATTTGAATAATTATAATTTGGAAAAAAACTAAAACATATATACTGTATGAGAGTGACATATTAAGAGAAATAAAAAACACTGATTATTCAAACTTTAGATAAAATATATATAATATCAATTATACTATCAGAGTAGGTTCCATTACGTAGTTCAAGTGCTATTAATAGGAATATACAGGGGACCAGTGCCATGGGCGACACGAGGCAGCCATTTTGGCTCCCCTGTGAGAGTGGCATAACTCAAGGTGCAGCTCAGAGGTCGGAGGTCAGGGTAATAGGTCAAAGGTTACAGGGTTCAGTCATAGCTCCGCCTCTGAGACACAGTAATAAGTGGTTAGTACAGAGTACAGACATGGAGAAGAGAGGGAGTGAAGGGGAGGGGACGTAACCTGGGCAAAGCAGATTTCCACCCTATCACTCCTGGGTAACTGAAGTTAAGATAAGATACTTGGTTTAATACAAAAAGTGTTCTCTTTTGTCTTTGTCCATGACATCCTCTACTAGTTGCTGTGTAGTTAGAGGCAGAGAGCAGTCTGAATGAGGGCCAATGGTTACATGGTTAATGGTGAAGGATGGAGAGGGTACATGAGGCCAGTGCTTGTTCCTTATTTGTTGCCAGGTTCCTCACTTCTTGCAGGGCTGTTGTTCCATGTAGAGGTCTGAAATAACAGTTCAGTTCTGACTTTGTTGTTTCACACAGTGAGACATCCACAGAATTAGAGTCAGGGGGCATCAAGCTGAAGAAGTGGAGCCCTTACATGATGTCACAGACCATCCACAGAGTCCAGCTGATGATGTCATTGTCCAGGCTGGTCAGAGGATGACCAACGAAGTGATGAACAATGAAGATAATTTAGTGACACTCACTGACTGTGTGTTTGAGAGAGCTAACCTAATGCACTGCCCACTAACCACCATCACAGACTGAACAGGAAACAAATCATTATCATTAGCAGCTTCATCTACGACTCCCATTTGAAAAATAGAAACCTTTGTTGTTTTTCATATATAAAAATATCTGTAAAATTACTATGCATATCTCCATATGGACGGGTTGTACTCTACAGTCAAATGTGCTGTGATTTGGTGGGTGTGTGTGTTAGATGGTAGTGTGTGTTAGTGAGTGAGGTGGCACTGTGTGTGCGTGCATGTGTCTTGACGTATTCATCAGAGCATGTGTGTGCTTGCTAGAACGCTCTCTGCCTCCATCTACCTCTTCTCTCATCCCCCTCCCTTTTCACACACCTCTCCCCATTTCTTTCTCTCCCTCCATGTGCTGCTCACCTCTGCTATCTGACTGTCTCTCGCTCCCTCTCTCCCTCTCTCCCTCTCTCTTTCTGTCTTTTCTCCCATCCGTCCGGGTCCAGGAAGGTGAGGAGGGGTGTGTTGGGTTAGGTGGTGTTAGCAGACGGTCTGTTGGCTGGACAGGGGACTCTCCAGGGACATGCTGGTGGGAGACAGGTCTGGACGGTTGTTCTTAAACATGGAGGAAATATAGAAGGCCTGGAGAGAGACACAGATAAAATACTTTCCGTCAAACACAGATACATAGAGATGGAACACTGTCCGTCAAACACAGATACATAGAGATGGAACACTGTCCGTCAAACAGATACATAGAGATTGAACACCGTCCGTCAAACACACAAAGACAACCAAGAGAATCCGTCAAACACAAGACAGATATCCCAACCACCAGAGAGACTGGTTATACTGCTCAGCCTGAGCCAGATAAGGTCCCACCATATAGGGCCTGAATAAGACAAATACAGATTGTATAGGCAGATAGATAGGACATGTGATGCCCTGTCATTGTTTAGGCAGGCATTGTTGACATTATTTCATCCTGTAAGCCTGACTTACATAGGAGATCATACATGGACACATTTGTTCGCAGTCCCACAGCTCCATACAGCCAGAGGGAGGGGAGAGACAGACACTTACCACCCAGTAGGCGGTGAGGCCTCCCTGGATGAAGCCGGTGATCACGTCGGTGGGATGGTGGCGGTAGTCGGAGATACGGCTCAGCCCGGTGTACACGGCTATCATCACCAGCAGGAACTGCAGCAGCGGGCGCAGCAGACGAGCCCCTCGCCATGACAACCTCGCCTGCAGGTAGAACTGGAGAAGGAGAGCAGGGTCACATGTTCAGAGCCTTCAAATATGAGAAGAGTGTGTGTGTGTGTGTGTGTGTGTGTGTGTGTGTGTGTGTGTGTGTGTGTGCGTAGGCACTTTCATACATGTTTGCATGCGTCTGTGGTGTGTGTATGAACTGCAATGTAGTTCGTTCTTTAGACAGTGATCTGGTCACATGGTACATTAAACACAGTTCACACACAGACGTCCAGAGGGTAAGGAAGAGGACCTGGCATTAGTCCATCCACACTGGGCTCAGCACCCTAATAAACCTCTCTTCCATCTCATCTCGCCCTCCAGGCCCCATCATTACTACAGTAGAGGAGGAGTGTCAGTCAGGGACCAGACAGAGACTGACTGGGGGGGTCAGGGGTTAACTGCGGAGATGCATGGTGCTGTTTATGAGGTGACTGCTGCCTGGGCCTGTCACTGGAACATGTGGAACACATTCCTCTGGAGGGGGAGGGGAGCTGGTTAGGGGGGGTTGGCTCACTGACTGGAAGCCAGGGCCCTGGCTGCATGTCACTGCAGGTCCCATGCACTCTAAAGGATACAGTCAGTCTGCAGTAGTAACACTAGCTATACGCCACAGATGGGATGGCGGGAGGATGGAGGGAGGGAGGAGAGAACGAAGAACGAGGCCCCCCGTTTTTCTCAGGCCACTCAACTGCTCTCAATGCCTCACTCTCTCTTTCTCTCTGTCCCTTTCTGATAAGTGGGTGATTAGGAGGTGAGTGGAGGTCCCAAGAAATCTATTAACAATGTTTTTGAATGGTGATTTCTCTCCTTTTCTCAGATTGAAATGTTCATATATATTTCCCGTAAATAGTTTTGCGATTATTCCAGTCATATTCCGGACCGTTGGAGACTTAATGAAGAGGAGGAATACCATTTAGAATGTGAATGAATACATTACGGGAACAAATGCTTGAGCCATGATGGGCTTTTGTCTTCCTCTGTCATTTCTCCCCCCACAATGTGTTCCTCACCAATGGTCGAGTAGAGAGAGGAGAGAGAGAGAAGTGGGGTTCTCTTGTTGAAAGAAGCCTGTCGATCTCTCAGCAGGACCCCCCCGACCCAAAACAAGGAGTGCTCTGTCTGCTCTCCATCTATTCATGTTCCCTGTGGAAAACTTTTCCTCACTCTTTCTCCCTCTCTCTTTTCATTTGAGGCAGGATGCCTTTTGAAAAGTTGCTTTTCTCAGAGGCCTCTTCTTTCAGAGTTTGCATGTACAATGTGTATATGTGAGTGTGCTTGAATGTCTGAGCGTTTGTGCGTGCGTGTGTGCACTCTGTCTCTACAGGGACAAAGTGTCCAATATTTTCTTTCATAACTGCAGTGAAAGTGAAAACTGTCATAAATCATTATTTCATTCCTTCAACAAATATGCAGTAATCCCAGCTAAAGCAGGTGACTTCAGGTGTATAAATGTTACTTGGCAGGTGTGCTGTTCTTTGTCGCCACAGGCACGTGTGTCTCTCTAATCGCCAGTGACACTTACCGCCAGGTAGAGCATGGTGTACATGGCAAAAGAGGAATGGCCAGAGAAAAAGGACTTCCTGAAACATAAAGGGATAACAGGGATGTTAATCATTAACCCAGTGATCTAGTGTCAATATTGCTCCATCTCAATCTATGGTAATAAACATTCATACCAACAGTTTCTAACAAAGACAAACTTTCACTTTGACTAGGCTAGCGGCATTTGGGTCTATTCCATTTCAATTCCAGTCAGTTCATGACTTTTCAGGATTGCATAACAATGGAAAAATTCAGCCCAACATTGAGCCCAACTCTGATGCACTGAAGCTTGATTCACATTACAGGACCAACCACAACTGTACAGTGCTAGTTCTGATATTTTATTTTCCCATTGTCCTTTACTCCACGGTTCCAGCAACTATGGTGGATACATAACCAGGCCAGCGCAGTTTGGCCAGGTTTGGCTCGGCTTGGCCCTATAGTGTGAATAGGGAAGGCGTCTCTCTCGGGACTGACCTGGCCTCCTCCACCATCTTGTCTTTGGGCTGCCTGCAGGTGACCTGGGCCATGTAGGAGCCGGGGACGCAGTTGAGCGAGGCGTATGTCACGTTGCACACCGACAGGAAGTTAGGTCGCAGGCGCCCCACGCTCAGCTTGGCCATGTTGGTCAGTGATTGGCCCACACAGCAGCCGAACAGGAAGCTGCCCAGCTCCTTGTAGAGGCAGGACACGTAGAGGTTGCGCACGAACGCCCGCGAGTGCACCTCACGGAATCGAACCCGGTGACACTCGCCCAGCGCAATCTGGCCAGGGAAGAAAAGGAGGTGCAAGAGTTAGAAGCAGTCCTCTTAGTCAATAAGCTGAGGTAGACACTGCTAGAAAAATGACGCCACACTTTCTCAGCATATTGTAAAAGAGAATGTGTTCTCAATGACCTGACTAAATAAAGGCTAAATATTGAATGGCTTATAAATACATCTACTTCCAGTGAGTGTGTAAGTGGTGATAGTATGTCATGTGTATATACTCAGTAAGATCCTACAGTGTGTGTTGTGCTGTGTTGTGTTGTGTATGAATCTCACCGTGAGGCCAGTGATGATGATGCCCCCAGCGATGAGCAGCGTGTCAGGGATGGCCTCTCTCTCCAGGTAGGGGTAGGTGATGCTCTGGTCCCCACAGAAGAAACCCCTCCGGTATGGAGTCACAGCCTTCAGCTCACATGCAAAGAACGGGATGGAGGCTGGAGAGACAGGGAGAGAGGAGGGTTTAGACACAGTTAAGAGGGAGATGAAGAGATAGACAATAGAAAGAGGTAAAGATATGGAGAGAAGGTTAAGGTGTATGTGGGTGGGTGGGGCAAGCACACGTGTGTATGAGAAAATAGTAAGTTCATAACGCATCACACAGTGAGCCAAGACAAAGAGGTGTCATTGATCCTTGGTCCCTGATCCTGTTCTATATGAGAAGGGTTTAGGAGACAGGATATAGGCCTGGTTGTCAGTCATCCACTGACTGGATTCAAGATCTCCCAAAGGATCAGGCATTCCTTACATACTGGAGTTCCACCAGAGAGGCTGGAGGAAGGGGAGATGAGAGAGACAGAAACAGAGAGAGAGAACAGTGCAGAATGAAGGATTTTTCAGGAGGAGAGGAGAACAGAGGAGAACAGAAAATGACAATGTGGTGAAAGCCAAAGGGTTTTACAGTAAACTAATAGCCAGGCTACAGTATAGGCTACACCGTGACTGCAGATACTTCCAATAGAAAGGGAATAGAGTAGTCTATTGTGTCCAATAATAAGGGAATAGAAATAGTGTAGTGTGGCACAGAGACGCACAAGGAGCGTACAACATTAACCATTAACTACCACTGTATTGGCAGAATATTTATTAAATCAATGTAGTAACACATTACTTTCCTATTTGAAGGTTTGTTAATACTGTATCAAGTTCATTTCCTGGTTGGCTAACCAATTAAAAGTTAGTGTGCAAGGAAGGCGTAAAGGAGGGTGGTCAAGGTCTGGCTTTCTTAAGCAAACAAACCTCGCTGCAGCCTGCCCTGCTGCTGGTGAAAGTTCACTGGGTAAAGATTGTGCAACCTCGTTATGATACTGGCAACAGTCACACAGCACAGGCGGATGAAATCAAATACAAAGCTAGATCTGAAATTAAATCTACCCCACTATACTCATTCTGAACTTCCAAACTATCCTTCTAGTTCCTCTCTCTGCTCCCCACAGCCCCTCTACCCCATCCCGAGTGGCGCAGTGGTCTAAAGCACTGCATCGCAGTGCCCCTAGAGATCCTGGTTCGAATCCAGGCTCTGTCGTAGCCGGCCGCGACCGGGAGACCCATGGGGCAGCGCACAATTGGTCCAGGGTAGGGGACGGAATGGCCGGCAGGGATGTAGCTCAGTTGGTAGAGCATGGCGTTTGCAATGCCAGGGTTGTGGGTTCGATTCCCACGGGGGGCCAGTATGAAACATTTAATAATGTATGCACTCACTAACTGTAAGTCGCTCTGGATAAGAGCGTCTGCAAAATGACTAAAAATTTAAAAATGTAAATGTAAAATCATGTCCTCTACCCCATCATGTAGTCCCCTACCCCATCATGTAGTCCTCTACCCCATCATGTAGTCCCCTACCCCAGCATGTAGTCCTCTACCCCATCATGTAGTCCCCTACCCCATCATGTAGTCCTCTACCCCATCATGTAGTCCTCTACCCCATCATGTAGTCCTCTACCCCATCATGTAGTCCCCTACCCCATCATGTAGTCCTCTACCCCATCATGTAGTCCCCTATCCCATCATGTAGTCCCCTACCCCATCATGTAGTCCTCTACCCCATCATGTAGTCCCCTACCCCATCATGTAGTCCCCTACCCCATCATGTAGTCCTCTACCCCATCATGTAGTCCCCTACCCCATCATGTAGTCCTCTACCCCATCATGTAGTCCTCTACCCCATCATGTAGTCCCCTATCCCATCATGTAGTCCTCTACCCCATCATGTAGTCCCCTATCCCATCATGTAGTCCTCTACCCCATCATGTAGTCCTCTACCCCATCATGTAGTCCCCTATCCCATCATGTAGTCCTCTACCCCATCATGTAGTCCTCTACCCCATCATGTAGTCCTCTATCCCATCATGTAGTCCTCTATCCCATGCCCCCATGGCCCTCTCCCCCATAGAACAGGGAGAGCATGGGACTAATGATTAACCTCTCCCTCATCATAGAGCCTGGAACTGGAATGGGCCCAGGCAAACACTGCTGCTGCCAGGAAATCTCAGAGACTACGTGACAGGAGGAGAGGACAACACACACACACACCATTAGAGACAGTATATCAATAGTAGCAGATGGTGAGTAGGACATGGCTCACTGACCTTCAGTGTGACCTTCAGTGACCCTACCAGAGTTCAAAAGGTTTCAGTCTACCTGAACTATATAACCATGAATACTCTGCAGATATCTCACTCACAGTCCCAGTCAGTCAATCATAAATACTACCAAAACCGATCCATCCATCCACCCTTTCACCCCAAGACATACAGTTAAGAACCTACACACATATCAATGTACATAAGCACCAATACAATTTATGAATGAAAATGAGGAAGTAGTGTAGCGTCATTGGCTTATAAACAGGGTAAAGTTACTGTAGTATACAGCCAATGTCTGCTTGTGACTTTTGCTATTACTGGAAGTATGTGTTTGTCAGAGAGAAAGACCAAACACAGATAACACCATATCCTCTGGTTAAGAGAAGGCACGGGAGGGCCAGAAAGACAGAGGGAGGAGGGAGGGAGAGGAGAGGGAAACACGTTGCAGGCAGATAGCAGAGGCTCTGACGACAGCAGAGAGAGAGAAGATAGACAGAGGGGAGAGAAAGAAGAGAGAGAGCAGAGAGAGAGACAGAGAAAACATCTCACCTGACCCTGATCTCTACCTGATCTACTTCTCCTGCCAGAATCACATGCTCCTCATTTCAGACGCGTTTAGGCTACACACACACACACACACACATTGTACAAACACGTGCATGACATGCACACTCGGCACGCACATAAACACACCATGGTGTGCGACTCCAAGCTGCAGCCCTCTACAGAGCCTCTAACATCACGCAAGGGCCTAACTCCAGACCACTGTAGAAAGGTCAGATCTCTCCCAAAGAGAGAGATAGTGGCTGGCTGGAGTTGGACCCAATACCATGACTCAGTACAAAGACAGAGATTAAGGTAAATACGTTTTATATGCATCAGGAGGCCTTACTTTGGTTCTTAAATGGGTAGCCCAGGATTTTGGCAATGTGGCCCTTCATCTGTCTCTGGGAAAATAGATAAACTTGTGGATACAATTTTTATATGTATCTGCATGCAGTTTGAAGGAAGTTGTTAACTAGCGTTAGCAACTTGCAAAACTACCTCTAACTTCATTCATACTGGATGCAAATACATAAAAATGGTATCCACGAGTTCATTCCAATCTGGGGAAGTAGATAAATGGCCTCAATGGCAAAATCCATAACTATCCCTTTAAGTGTCTTTGAAGGCCTTCCAGCTTCCTTTGATGAACTGAACCCCCCCCCCCCAACAGAGAGAGTTCCAGTCAGTCAGGTCAATCTAATAGAGACATGATTACTGTGGTCTAATCAGGTTAAATACTCTGGAGGAGGAGTTTCGTCTAAGAAATGTGTTTACTGAATAGACCTTGTGGGTCACAGATGATATGGGTTGGCCTGGCTAGAAACCCTGATTTTGTTTACTTGGTGGTTCTGGGTCATGAGAAAACTCCAAAAGCGTGAGGTAGCCTAGATTATTCACAACACAAAAACATTTGGAATATGAACCACCTGCTTTGGGTTAGCCCTGTAGAAATCAGCACGGTGCATCACTATGGCATTCAGTTCCCCAGAGATGTCCCCTGGTGAACACCCTGTACAGCATGATGACGGTTGCTGGTCCCAAACCTGTTTCAAACAGAATCTCTCTCTAACCTTAATCCTCTTATCGATCTAGGTATGTATTTACGCCTGAGCTGGGAAATAGAGTGAAGAGACTCAAGAGCGAGATATGCCCTAAACCACAGATTATCTATTATATTGACCAGATACTCTAGTGGCCGCTCTAACAATGAAAATACATTTCTTTAAAAATGAGTTGGGATGGGGGCAAGATCAGGTGGGATCATTCTAGCCAATGAGAGGGCAGATACGCATGTGAACAACAGGCACAACGGTTTCCACTAGTTACCACAGCCACAAAGTCATAATTCGCTATATCGAAAAATTCATGAAACAAAAATTAGATTTTGGGTTTTAATTTAAAGGGACATTTCAAAACGCCACCTGCTGGAGAAGACAGATTTTGGGACCAGTTATGCCTCTCGCTTCACCTCTTCCTCTCTGCCTAAACTCATCTTAACCCTAGCTGTCACACACCTGTAGAATGAACCAATCACACCTGTTAAGGTCCAGAATGAACCAATGACTTGGTAATTGGTAAACTCAGACTTTTCTTTCTTTCCACAAATGTTGTAGCTTAGACCTATTTTACATCTGTGGATTTTGTGTTGTGCCCGTCATCGGTTGAGACAGCCTACTCTTGAATACAGGCTGGGTGTCATTTCAAATCATAGAAATATAATTAATAGAATGGACCTATCCCTTCAGACCCCTGCAATTTAGCTGGTACACCATTGACATTGAAACTTTAACTTCCAATTACTACCAGAAAGATGGCCGCCAGTCCACCCACCATTGAATGTCAACTTGAATGGGAATGTATATTCTATTATCTATAGTTCTATGATTTCAATAGATTTCCTATGGAAGATTGACAGTTTAATTTATAACAACGGATAAGTCAACATTCTCTAACGTGTGGACCTCCCACAATCTTTGTGGTACCATTTGAAAGTTGAAAACTCAACTTTACTCACATTTTAGTATATGTATCAGCCAAAACATAAGACTGTGCTGTGTGTCAACCAATGGCAGGTACAAGATGATGGAAAATAGGGTGTAAGCTACCCCAAAAAAATTGGAGTTCACGCGTTTTTAGATAATTGATGCCAAAAAACAAATCTATAAATCATAAAACAGTTTGACAACCCTATTTGTAAGCTTTTAAATGATATCAAACTCAACCGTTTATCTTTTCCAGTGATGAAGACATGGATGTCTCATGGTATGGTGGGGTAGGCAAAATGGGTCAACTTTGAGCACCTCTATCTCCTGAATGTTTTGGCATTCAGGTCCAAAAAGTCACTTTCTGACCACTTCCAACATGGGCAAACAAGTATGGAAGGTTTCGTTCAAATCAAAAAGGGATGCAGTCAGAAAGTGATTGAAATCATATGGAACGACCCAGAAGAGAGATGTGGTTCTCTTGACTCAACCACACACTGACAAGGTCAGGGGGCTGAAACCCTTTATAGGGTTTATAGCTTTACTCTGAAAACACATGTCATGGTGGTGTCTACGCTCTGTCCATCTACCACAATAGGCTACTTTTTTACCACAATTATCGCTCTCCCTCTCTCTCTCTGTATCTGGGGCAGAGTTATGGTTATAATGGGTCTTCTGAGAATAATCAATGTTATTCTGGGTTGTCAGTCTGCTAATGGACAGTGTCTCCATTACTGCCATAATAAAAGTGTGGGGCTGGCTGGTTGAGCCGTTAGCGCCGGATCCTTTAGATGGCCATTTTCAATACTTTCTCACAGTAATGGGAGCCATCAACCACTCAGTAGGCAAACTTAATGGTTTATGACCGCGACCCTGTCAATGATGTATTGACTGCTCTGTAAATATGTGTGTGTTGTCATTTCCACATGTGTGTTAAAGTCCATAAACAGGCTCGGCTCACATGGCCGGGACCCAACAACACTCCTTGCTTACAGAGCTCCTCAAAATGCTACTCTCAAACAACACATTCCACAAAAAAGAGGCCGCCAGTTTGCCACATACCGACCTCAATCCACAAAACACATCTTATACAAACTTCCCAAATGCACACCACTGTGAAACCAGGGAGAACACACAGAACACGTATGTGATATGTTTTGCAGCAGAACACACACCGTCAACCGAGCCTGCACCTAGCCTATACAACCTCAGAGGTCTGAGAGGTATCAGCCAGTCCCAGTAGAGGTCCAGTCTTTACACTGGGGTTTACACGGGCTCTAAATGGTTTCACAACAAGACACAAAAGACACTCCAGAGCCCCTCACCTCACCTGTCAGGCAGCTGTGAGCAAACCACTGCACCTGGCCAAGAGCAGCCTCAGAGGACACAGCAGCAGAGCAGAGCGGAGCAGAGAGAGGGGGAGGGAGAGAGAGAACCAGAGAGGAGAGAGAAACACACACACAGTAGACCCATACACACGGGCCAAATGTGCTGTTGGACGGAGTTCTCAAAGTGGGAATGCTTTCAAATAGTCAAAGGGAGAGACCGAGAGAGGGAGGAGAAACAGGAAGAGAGAGGGAGAGGGAATGAGAGGAGAGGGGAAATGTGCCTCACTCTTAAGAAACTCTTCTGGTTGTAATTTACACTTCTATGACCACAGCCCAGAATGAGCTCACTGTGAGAAGAGAACAACAACCGAGAGAAAAAACAGAACAGCCATGGAGAACATGAATAAAGACAGAAAGAGAGAGAGCAGAGAGCAGGAGGGAGGAGGAGGGGGGCAGATGTTACATGTTAGTTATTATGTCAGTTACTTATGCGGATGCTTTGAGGGCATATTGCTCATAATGTGTACCAGTCAATAAAACAGCGTCAAACTCAAAAGAGTAGAAAACATGGTTAGAGGGGGTACGGAAAATGGACAAACAGAGAAAGAGAGAGAGAGGGGGGTGGATAAGGGGTTGGGGTGCTCTAGAGAGGGAGAGAGAGATTGAGAATTGAGAGATGTGGTGAAGTGTTTCACAGACGGAGACGATTAGCGGTGGTTCTGGAATGTGAGGGTCAGAGAACTGGGCTCTGTTGGGACCTGCTCTGTAAACAAGACCTCGCCTCGTCCAGCAGAATACACACACAAACCACACTTACACACACACAAACAACCCACAAAACACCACACCGACTAACACGCAACCAAACAAGCCACACAAAAACCCAAACAATCCACAAAAACCTCAATCAACCATAGCTAACCAAATAAAGCACCCTGGAGCCAGAGAAACCACAGCAAACCAAACAACCTATAGACAGGCACTGAACCAACACACAGATAGACCCAAACTAATAGCTTCACTAAACAGTACTAGTATATTATTAACACATGAATATCAATACTAGACTGTAACATAGCCTACTACTCAACAATGCATCAACCAACGTTTTAGGTGACAGTCATGGGCTGGGGCAGGGGAGGGGACAGTCACTGGGGCAGAGAGGAGAACGCTACCCTACTACCCTCCAGGGGTGGTCCGTCTCTCTTCAGCCAGGCAGGCCTCTAGGAGCAGTGCCAGGGCCTCTGGTTCTCAACCTCAGGTCTAAGCTGCTTGTTTATCCAGCAGTCAATCTTGCAGAGAAACGAATATGCTACTGGTGTAGTGAATCATTACATGGAGAGGTGCTGTTATTCTAATTTTAGTAAGCCCTGCTGTAATCCCTAATAATAGCACCGTAGGAGAGTTTGTCTTACTATATTGTAACTGGTAGTTGTGTCTACTATACAGAGCTGGACTTTTATTCCCTGTTCTTAGACAATGTGTCCTGGCCACAACATAGTGTGTGTGATATCTATCTGGGTTGAGTCAGTGAGAGTCACAGAGTAGACCCAGACGTCTTTTGTGTTTCACCTAACATTTAAAGACAAAGAGTCTTTGTTTAAAATAGTAGCTGGGTGTACAACACACACACACACACACACACACACACACACACACACACACACACACACACACACACACGGACACACACGGACACACACACGGACACACGGACACACGGACACTATACAGGGGTGAGCCAGGTACACCTCAGACAGGAGGAGATGAAGTCATTGGCACCAGGGCTGTGATTATGATTAGTAAACCACCATCCTCCTAATTATAGGTAGGTGTGTGTGTGTGTGTGTGTGTGTGTCTGCCCTGTGCGAATGTGTGTGTGGATGAGCACTACAGTGTCCTTTCTCCCAGCTTTTACTTGGTGGCCAATCCAGGTGGTACAGGATAGGGGGGAACGGTGGTGGGAACGTTGCTGCCCCCTCTCCTAAATTGTCTGGATTGTTCTAACTGGGTGCACTGTTCACTGTTTTGTCTGCCCTGATGGCTACACAAAAAGACTGATCATCAAGGGACAAAGCCTGGGAAACCAAAACAGCCCTGCGGCATCTCACTGACTATCTGATATCAGCAGCATCTGCTGCAGCTGGACTCACATACACACACAACCAGAATGTTATTTACTGTACACATAATCACTAACATAATCACTCGATACACAGTCTATCTTTCCATAGGCAGCAACACTATCTGTCCATAGTTCCTACGAAACAACAGAGCTAACTCGAAAAACAAGTCAGGAGGAAGAGATGAGACTGTAGCTATAGCCTACTTCCAATTTCCAAGCCATAGGTGCTTGTTCCCCTCTGAACCCCCCTCCCCCTCAATCCCCCTCCCACCCACCCACCATTGGTAGTGCTGTCTCCAGTCTCCAGGCTGTGTAACTGTTACTGTAGCTGTCGCCAGGTCCAGACACGCTTCCCCTAGCCTCTCTGTTCTCTCCACTGACTTCTTCCTGCAGCACTGCAGCCGTGCTCTGGAGTTAAGGGCATGTGTGGTGAGGGATGGCTGACTGGGAGAGTAGGGGAACATAAAGGGGCCTGCCTGCCTGGCGGTCTCTGTGGTATGTATGTAAAGGGGTTTGGTGGTCTGTGGCGTAGCGTGAAGGTAAGGGTGTGTGTGGTTCAGGCTGGGTGGCTGCAGAGGCGGCTGTCTGTCTGCAGTGCAATAGTATGGGGAGGGTTAATGAATGTAAGATATGTACAGTGAGGACTGGGCTGTCAGACTGTTTGGTTTAGTGGTTTTGTCTGTGGTTGGAAGAGCTTCAGACAGCCAGACAGACAGAAGAGGGCAGGGGCTGAGGTGGATAAAGGGGGATCCGGCAGGTGAGATGTGTCAGGAGGATAGGATGATGGGGTAGATAGGGGGCCATGCTGGGAGGGCACCAGGAGGGGGGCTGTCTGAAAGCTAACATGGAGGAGCAGGGGGCAGAAGGAGGACTCATTAGTTTTGACAGACAGGGAATTGGGGGGTGAGGGCAGGAGGGGGCGATCCGACCGGTACGTTGGACTGTCTACTGACACATTTATCATTGCAAAAAGAGCCAGAGACCGCAAAACCGACACACAATGGGCCTAGGCTTTACACTTCACTGTTAACACCGATTGTATGGAAAGACTCAATCAAGTACTTACAGGACCTTCACCAAAGGGAGAATTTATAGCAATTTGGGTGTGGGAGATACCCCAGGCTGACCTCTGACCCCTACTGTGGATCCTTACCTCTAGAGGAGATAGCCCTCAGCCACTGCTCCCACTCCCCACCCTGCCCCACCCCCCTGCCCAGCCCCTCTCAGGTCAGGGCTGGCTCTAGATAACACTAATGGACTTGGTGTGAGAGGGAGTGAGTGAGAAAGAGTGAGAGGGGTGAGTGGGACCGACTGCAGGGTACAGTATCTGGGCTAATGCGACCCAGGAGGGGGTTGTACTAATGGAGCACTGAAATATCACTTACTGACATAAAATAAATGGTTGATACAGGGCAATTCCTGGGCGTGGCAGGGGGGCGTGGCAATGGCCGCGACCGGCCCACGGCTGAATTTCAGATACAATTTTAGAGGCCCCCATTTTGGCGGTGTAGAGAATTGTTTGCCGTTTTAAATCTAATTCTATGCATTTTGTCATAACTAATGCTGTGTTCTTTTGCTTAAACATAATAACAAAATGAATACTGATAAATTCATTGTTTTTGGAATTTTCAATTCTCCATGATTGTCTAGCTTTACTTTTGGTGATTGTTAGTTCTCAAAGATTATAGTACCGTAAAACTTCAATTAAACGTTGAGTCTCAAATAGCCACCTGTCCCTTTTAATAGCCGGGCAACGGCACACATTTCAGCAAATGAACGCCCATTTCAAGACACTGCGAGTCTAAATGAATTGTTTACGAGGTTACCATGAATGTTTAAGCTGTTTAATGTTTGATTTGTTACATTAAATAATTCGGTAATGACTCGAAAAATTATGGCAATCATCTTTTTTTAATCACCATTAAGAAATGTATATAGCCATTGGCTGCTAACAGCTGAGAACTGCTAGCTAACTGGCAAGCACAAAAACAGTCAACAACTTTGAGAATACAGAACCCTAGAAAAATCGGACAATCGGCCTCTAGTGGCGAAAGTAAGAACTGCCTAAAATGCACAGTCAAAGGAAAATAATTATTGTCAAGGAAAATATTTTGGGGGGAGACAGAGAGGCATTCTAAGACAAAATAAACGTGACAGTGTGTAAATGATAACACATTTGTGCAGGAAATGAAGAAATTGATTACAATTCTGGAAGTGAATGCTGGAATTAAACAATTAACTATGTAAATTGCTCCTGAGTGGCGCAGTGGTCTAAGGCACTGCATCGCAGTGCTAACTGTGCTACTAGAGATCCTGGTTCGAATCCAGGCTCTGTCGCAGCCGGCCGCGACCGGGAGACTCATGGGCGGCGCACAATTGGCCCAGCGTCGTCCAGGGTAGGGGAGGGAATGGCCGGCAGGGATGTAGCTCAGTTGGTAGAGCATGGCGTTTGCAACGCCAGGGTTGTGGGTTCGATTCCCATGGGGGGCCAGTATAAAATTAAAGAAAATATATTCACTAACTGTAAGTCGCTCTGGATAAGAGCGTCTGCTAAATGACGTAAATGTAAATGTAAATTAGCAAAAGCTGACACCTGACTCAAATAGATGCCTATCTCTAATAAGCACCTGTTGTGTTCAGTGATTTAAGCTATTCATTGAAGTTTTACGGTATTTAAAAATATATAGCTCCATTGTCTTTTCTACATACAGCTTTAGTCATTTAAGTTTACACTGAAAGCGTTTCTCCATCCTGAAAATATATTTTTCTTACCGAAAAAAAACTTGTGGCCCGCCCAATAATTTCAATGGTAGAAAAATTCCCGAATTCCACGGTAATGTAATTACGGTTTCACTTTAAAATGTATGTCAAACAAAAACCATTGATTTCAAAGTTTAACAGACCATACAACTCCACGAACAAGGAATGCTCTGAACAATTTACACAGACAATTTCAAAAACACATTTACTGGAAGAACTGTGCAGATGCAAAGTTTGGTAACAGAAGTTTTTATGCAACCACGTTTTCAAAAAAATCTAATATCTACTCCAAATTAAGATTCAAAGCTGTCTGCAGAAAGAATGGGGTGTCAGCTATGACATGCCACCTTGAGTTTGAAAAAATATATTTTGGATATTACAGTAACGGAATTACATCATGGGGGTCTGATCTGTACTATACAGAAATGCATATTTATGGACACGAAGATAATTATCTTCATGGTGATGTATCCTGAATAGGTACACTAAGGTAGAAATATGCAATATCCTTATTTTGCATATTTGGGTATTATTCTACACACTGGCTATTATTGCAATGAGCTCCGCCCCCAAACAAGACCACATTTGGTTGATCTGGACCAAACCAAATCAGAAACAATCATAGACGTCAATGCGGCAATACATTATATTGTACTCTACTCTAGTGTGCTCTACTCTACTGTACAGTAACTACTGTACTCTACGCTTTACTGTGCTGTCCAAACTTGTGAAGCATAGATTTAGACCTATGAATTGTTCAGATGTGGTCCGACCAGGGCGGACTGACCAAATGTCTACTATTTTTCAACATCCATGGACATCCGGTGTCGGTCGGTGTTCAGTGGGTGAGGATGCCCGTTACAGTAAATGGAAAGAGGGTAGGTGTCAGTAACAGCCGGGAGAGGTGACATTAACTGGAGAGAGAGAGAAGAGAGAGAAGAGAGTGTGGCAGAGAGAGAGGGACAGTGAGAGGGAGGGGTTGTCCTGACTGTTTTCACAGTCTTGCTTTGACCACCAGACAGAAAGAGTAAAAAAACAGTTATGAGCTGAACATAACAGTACGCCAGTGGAAGGGAGGACAGTAGCAGGTGACCCAACTGTGGTTTGTGACTACTATGATTTCCCATTGTAGCCAACTCAATAACAGAATTATGAGAATTATGAGTTTTAATCACTTAATAATTCATAAACTTGATATCAGTAAAAACACTATAACTAACTGGCAGGTCTACCTTTACTTATTACTTCTGTGAACTTTCATTATCCTCCCTCCTCACGAGGGAGAGAAATTAGAAAATATCTTAAAGATAATGTGGGTTTTTGGTAACGGAATTACAAGGCACAAGACAATGTTTCTTAAACTTACAGGAGGCAAATAATTTCTACAAAACTAAATATAAGTGTTGATATTAGTTGGCAGGGGTCTTTACTTCAATATTTTGTTTTGATGCATTTATAATACCTTTTAAGACTTTCTGGTAGATGTTGTCTATGACCCCTTTTCCATCTGTTTGACCAGAAATCAAAGCCTTTGCTTATTCCTAAATTTTTGGAATGGAAAATAGTTGGAAAATGTTTTTGAAAAAAAATATAGACTCTTAGTTTTGATTTGACACCCAATTTGACATGCTCCTATGAGCTTCACATGTTGGTGCTCATGAGTCATTTTAGATGGAAATGCCCTTCAGTAACTGGGTTAAGAGCAGCATCACTTTTTCCTTTAGCTAATCGTTTGATTGCGTTTCTTTTATTGGGAGCTGCATCTGTCAACGTCAGAATACTGCCATGTTTCCATGTATTTGATTAGGGCTAAAAACACTGAATGAAAATGCACCAGTGAATTTGTAAACAGAGGCACATGCACACAAGCACATACTGTTCAACATGCACTAAAAACACAGAGACAAACTCACTCACACACACAGTTACACACACAGGCCCAGAGCGAGAGGACTGCTTAAAATATTCCTGACCCAGTGGCATGCTACAGCATGCTGGCCCTCTCACTCGACAGCTTTCCCTGCCAGCTGAACAGAAACACAAACCCACTTACACAAACATACTGTATGCCCAAGAAAACACACACACATGCAAACGCACGCGCCTCAACATGCGTCCTCCCCTCTTCTGGGACACCTTCCATCCCAAAACGGTAAGGAGAAGAAAGAGACGGGAAAGAGAGCGGAGATAAGCAGGAAAGAGGTGGCCCTTTGAGCTCTCTCTGAGGTTAGTGCTATCCCTACCCTAAACCCTAACCTTAACCCCTATCCTTAATCTAACCCTAACCCTTTTAAATGTAAACTTCAAATGGGGTAGGGACGTCCCATGGATCCCAGAAAGCAAGGACCCTTTTTCTGATCACTCTGGGAGATACAGGCCCTCCTCTCTGGCGAACTACCTCAAGTCTTCTTACCCCCCTACACACACACACACACACACACACACACACACAACTAGTAATCGTCTCTGTGGTGTCTACTGGTCACTCATGCAGTGTTTTGGAGCTGTCTACTCCAGAGTCCAGGCACTTTTACTTCACAATAAAGCCTTGAATTAAGCGGTCTCTCAGGGAAAGCTTAAGCGCTATTCAAAAACGTTTGACCTAGCCTAGACAAGGCAATGAAGTTCAATTCCATGCTCTAATTTTGCTATTGATTTGGGTCTGATTTTCATCTAGGAAATGTTATCCTGAGCAAATATGAATGGACTGTGTGGTCACTGTAATTGAAGGTTTTCACAAACCACTCAAGACTTCAGATCACCTTCCGATTACCTTTAAGGGCCCAAATAACTGTCCTTTATAAGGGTGATGACAGAGTGAGGACCACCTGTGCTGGAGAGAGAGACAGGCAGCCGTGCAGGAGGCAGTCAAGCAGACTTGTCTCAGCCTGCCCACAGGTATGTCAAAGACTGACCTCTCACCTCTGACCCTGCCTATGCTGCTGGACGCTATGTCTCTAGCATAGCATGGCCACAGGGCATGGATTCTGTTCAGACCTGAGCTCATCTTTAGATAGCTCAATAATGCGGACCGGAGGAATGCACACACACACACAGATTGAGACATCCGTATGCTTGAGAGGCATACAGACACAGTACAAAAATGCTCTCTCTGTGAAACATCAACCATCCCAGTGTGTCAGAGTGCCCCCATAAACAACTTTGACTTGTTTTTGATCTGGGAGAGAGAATTACCTGGTCACACACACACGGTGACACACATATATACGTATTTAAGTCAAAGCCCCAGTGAAAGCCTTCGTTATGACGTGATCCTGGCTTTAGGCTCTGATTAACAGTCATTCATCATGCCATACCACCGTGTTAATAACAGTCATTCATAATGCCATACCACCGTGTTAATAACAGTCATTCATAATGCCATACCACCGTGTTAATAACAGTCATTCATAATGCCATACCACCGTGTTAATAACAGTCATTCATAATGCCATACCACCGTGTTAATAACAGTCATTCATAATGCCATACCACCATGTTAATAACAGTCATTCATAATGCCATACCACCGTGTTAACAACAGTCATTCATAATGCCATACCACCGTGTTAATAGCTGTCATTCATAATGCCATACACCGTGTTAACAACAGTCATTCATAATGCCATACCACCGTGTTAACAACAGTCATTCATAATGCCATACCACCGTGTTAAAGTGTTTACTTCAATTTACAGCAGTAAACACTTAGAAGGAAAGTACTGTCTGAGACAGAGGGGACCACACTGAGCAAAGAAGTGGATTCACTCTTAACTTAAGGCCATTAGAATGTGATGCCTTGGGGGAATTCCAGAACGACAGTAATGAATGAGTCCCTTGACGGGGCAGATAACGAGGGGTCAACAGCCTGAGGAATCTGCTGCTGACATTTAGGGAAAATTAGGTTTGAACTCCCTGAGACAAGGCATACTGTTAATTCACAATACAGCTGATGATAGTGACACCAATCACATCCATCAAGAAAGAACCACCAGTAAATGAACAATGCTGATGTAATATGTGATGGTGGTGAATGGGGGAAGATGATGATGCCAGAGGTGAATGGGGGAAGATGTTGATGCCAGATGATGGTAAGCATACCACGCTGGCAATGTCCCTTTGCCCTTTGTCTTGAGAGACTTTAAAAAGTCACTTGCTAAATCTCTCACTCCCTCTCACTCATGTTCTTTCAAGCATGCAACCCGGTGATCGAGTCAATCCCAGTGTTGCAATGCAACAAACAGTCAGGGATAAGGAAAGTCAACACCAGCCCACGTGTTCTAATTAGGCTGAGCTAAGAAGAACTGAGAAAGTATATTTCCTTCCCATCTTCTGACTCTGGGCCAGCCACTTCTAAAACATTTAGGTGAGTGTCAAGCATGCTAGCTAGCAGAGGAGGCGGCAATAGCGTACCTGCAGGCAAGGAGGAATAACAGGCTGTGTGGTGAGAGTGAACCTGTCTGTCAGTGTGTCTGTCAGGGCAGCAGCAAGCAGCTTGTAACCGCCAACGGTGCGCTGGCAGACCTGTCTGTCTGCCTGGACGGGTTCCGCCTTATACTCCTGTTTGTGTCAAGATAACGACTCCAAAACAAACCACTTTTCCCTGCCCTCACATGGTGCCAGCTAGGCAGCATCAGAGAGGCTGATCGACATCCCCCATTTCATTTCAGGGGTGTAGTTAGGCACACAATTGTGTTTCACTCATGTTAGTTGAGTAACCAACGATAACTACCACAAAGTAGCAACCCAATAGTCCCTCTGTGTTTGTGCGTGATTGTCAGATTGCCTCATGTTCCACATTATGGCTTAACACTGCAAACCCTATCAGCATTCAAACTGTAGGGCCATTCTCCGATGCTTTACTGAATTATATAATAGCCTCCTAATTTGGCAGAGTAACTTTGTTGCACACATTAGGTATATTGTTGCCAAGTACCTCAACTCGTCCAACTCGACTAGAGTTTCTTAAATTAACCTCCAAGACTCGCTATATGACGATACTTTAAAATTTTAAATTCTTAAACCCTTACCATGTACCTATGTTTGTCCTCTGTTGTTGCATGCCTTTCTTCGTTTGCTGAAATCCATACTTTTTAATAAAATGTTAATCAAATACAACCACTGACTGTTTCCTCATTGCTGGTGCTCTAAGATGGCAACTCAGCGCGAATGCCAATTGAATCTCAACAAGGAAACAGTCGGTGGTTGTATTTGATTAACGTTTTATTCAAATTCATGGATTTCAGAAATGAAATGCACACAACAAAGGACAAACATAAACAAAAACAAACATAGGTAGGCCTACAAGGTAAGGGTTTAAGATTATTATTTTTTAAGTATCGAAGCATAGCGACCAGAAGGAGTCAGAGGTTCATTTCAAAAGCTCTATTCTGTGAACAACTCAGGAGTTGAGGTACTTGGCAAGGGATAATGCTGTAGTGAAGCAAGGCAAACAATGAACAAATGTAATTTTGGCATTAGAACACAAGCAGGGAAGGGGTAGCAACATGTTTTATTCCCATGTTCTTTTCTTGAGAACTCCATGGATGGTTGTCATGGGAACTCAAGAATTCCCGGGATAACTCTCCTGACAGCTTTTCTTCAGTGCTTATCTTAGAATACAGACAGACTACTTTTTGCCATTTTTGTAAAGTGCTTAATTGGCTTTTGAAATAACTTATTATTGTATTGTGACCTGTTGAACAGCTAGACCTGTTGCACTTTGCCGTTGGTTCTTCTCCTTAACTACTGGTGCTAATAAATGTAATACAATGTTTAATTAATCGTATATCATCTCTTGGACAACGTGACAAGTGAGAGTGAGCGGTCATTGATTTATGTGCAATAATTGCCAATCCTGTGGCATGCATACTATTAGTGATATTCATGTGAATGACATTGACCTCTGCATTTTTCCTCGAAAATAAGATGGAAATACTGAGACAGGATATTAATTAAATTAATGCAATGCAGACAATCATGTCATGCTGCTACTTTGCAGATTCAGTCAAATAAAACGGGTGAAAGGGTGAAATAACATGCAAAGAGAGGGTTCAACATCATTCTTACCTACACACAGACAGAAAACATCCAAGCCGACCAGCATCTTTCTCTTGGTACAGAGAGAACTGTCTGCAGGTTCTGCGAGGATGTGATTCTTCCCAGCGCCGTTTTCCTTCATCGCCTCCCCCGCTCCCCCGTTGTCGGCTAACCGCTGCTGAAGCTCAGCGTCCCGAGGAAGAGTACTGGTGTGTGTCGAGTTGAACTTTTGCATCTTGTCTCGTTTTTAAAATACAACGTTGATGTTGTCTTGCTGCTGTTTACTGACAGTAACGTTAAGTATCCCAAAGGTGAACATTCAGTCCGTCCAACGTTGAAAAATACAAATGATTGATGGCTGACTAACTTTAACAAGCTAGCTGTTACTGAAAACCATGTCAAACAACCACAAAAGTAAAACGTGACTGGTATCAAACCGTTAGCAACAAGCTTGTCCGTGAAATTCAAGACAAGTTCAACAGAGTAAAGATAAACTGAAAGAGAAAAGTTATTGCTAGTCTAGCAAAGCTGGCAGTTCACTAAAGCGCTAGCTAACTTTCACACTGTATCGTGTTTCCTCTGTTCAAAGTCTTCAGCTAGCTGGCTAGCCACGTTACATCATGAGATAAGTTACCCTGAAACCAACAAAATCAATATTTAAAAGAATAACTTGCAAAACACGCATTGCTCAATTCGTCTGTCAACTTTCAAACTTGCCCATATGTAATTCATTCAACTATTCCAAATGCCTTCTCCATGTGTTGGACTATTTTCTGTTCGGTCCTCCTGTTCCCTCGCATTTTGTCCCTCCCCAAAATTAGGCAGACCCCTAGGAGTTTGTTTTGATTTGCAAAATGTTTAAATCTCCTTTTTGCTCCAGTCGCACTATCTGACAACCCACCCCCACTTGTTAGTTAAATACAGTAGTTAACCAAATAGCTACCCGGACTATCTGCATTGACCCTTTTTGCACTAACTTTGACTCATCACATACACTGCTGCTTCTGTTTACTATCTGTCACTTTATGTACAGTACATATCTAACTCAATTACCTCGTACCCTGCACATCGACTCGGTACTGGGATCCCTTGTATATTGCCAAGTTATCGTTACTCATTGTGTATCTATTATTACGTGTTTTACTTTTATATTATTTATCTTCTTTTTTTTCTATCTGCATTATTTGGAAGGGCCCGTAAGTAAGCATTTCACTGATAGTCCACACCTGCTGTTTACGAAGCATGTGACGAATACAATTTTATTTGATTCTCTTCGGCGTTGTTTTTTTTACACTAATAGCTTTGTTTGTTTGTTTTATTTGCCAATATCTATGGCATGCTAGAATCAATACTATTATTGATAGAGAATTAAGAATATAGAGAAATATATGAAGGTTTATTTTATTGCATAAATTTTTATTTCAGTTTACTTTGATGAACGGTGGTATGTGTATTAAATTAGGTTTGTAATCAAATACATTTTATTTGGCACATGCTTTTTAGACAACAGGTGTAGACTAACAGTGAAATGTTTACTTAAGGGTCCTTTTCCAACAATGCAGAGTTAAATATAATATCAAATGAAATAGAAACAGTGGCACCAGGAATAAATACACAGTGAATAACAAATAAAAATAACAAGTAAAGATAACATGGCTATATATAGGGAGTAGAAAATAACATGACTATTTATAGGGAGGAGAAAATAACATTGCTATATACAGGGGGTAGAAAATAGCATGGCTATATACAGAGAATACCAGTATGAGTCGATGTGCAGGGGTATGAGGTAATTGAGGCAGGTACTGTATGTACTGTACATATAGGTAGGGGTCAAGTGACTAGGCAATAGGATAGATTAGACAGTAGCAGCAACGTATGTGTGTGAGTGTGTGTGTGTATGGTGTCAGTATGCATGTGTGTGCATGGTATGTGTGTGTGGGTGAATGTAGTGTGTGTGTTGGGGTGTCAGTCTAAGTATGTGTGAGTGTGTGGGTAGATGTGCGTAATGTGTAATGAGAGATTCCATTACGTTTCCCAGGCCTACTTAATAAAAATAAATAAAAAAATGTTGCCCTTTGCCTTACACTTCAAATGTCATCATTTGCCCAACAATATCTAATCCTTCCTTTGATCAAATAAATGGATTTATCTCTAGCAACACAGTTATTAGCTTATCTCATGACTGGCTTGTAGATGAGAATTCCTTCAAATGTATACTTTCTGATCAGTCGCAGATTTGTCCTTACACAGTATGGAATAGCAGGTACAAGAGGGAGGAGAGTGCCACCACCTGGTGAGAAGGACAGAAATGGTCACCTCTTTCTTTTCAGGACTGTATATTAAGGTTTATTAGAGACAGACTACAGTGCTATAATCACATGGTAAAATAACTGCAAATTCGTACAGTAGTTTTAAATGATTGGTCTACAACTGCTTGCACAGGAAACATCAAACTAGGAAGCTATGTTCATGAATCAAACACATTCACTCACACACAGGCCAATATGTTTCTCAAGTCCCTCACCAGTTGTGGGTAGGAGCCTGGCGTACAAGGTTACTTCTTTCACGTAACATTCTCAGCAATACTACAGTATTGTGAGAGAAGAAAAGATGATAGAACAAAATTGAGAGAATAGATGATCAAACAAAATAAAAATAAGGAACTAACAGAAAATTATTTAGGCTGACAGGTCTGTGTCATTACCTCCTTCTTGTCTTATTGAAAAAAGCTTCCAACCCTCAACCATCGATCTGTAGAGGTGATATGACAGTGTATCATGCACCAATGCATCATCATCCCCGCCGCTCAATGATCCACAGGAGTGACACCTACAGAGTACGTGTTTACAGGGGCAGACTGGGACCAGAAATAAACTCTTGCATTTCTAACACACCAGACTATTTTTTCCCCTTGAGGGCCCCACAACAGCCCATTTTTTTCCTTGGGGCCCCCACACTGGCCCATTTTATTCCTTGAGGCCCCCATTATTAGCCAGATAATCATCATTTCGAAAATACAAATACAAAAATAAAACAAAGTTAGACAGGCCCAATAGGCAAAAAATGGACCAGCCAGTCCACCCCTCTAGGTCTACCTTTACTCCTCTTTTTCTGTTCAAATGTCAGACTCAAAGGTCATGGGATGATTCCTGACCCCAGCAAGTGGACTAGATAGAAAGGTTATAAATTCACTGTCTTCAATAGAAGAGCCTAAAGCAGTTAGCAGTAATTTTGATAGCCACTAGATGGCTGCAGAAAGTAATTTACTGTGTGATAGGTGGGCCAGGAGAGATGAGAAGCCTGCAGCACAGTGGCGGCTGGTGGGAGGAGCTATAGGAGGACGGGCTCATTCGAATGGCTGGAATGGAATTAATGGAACCGAGTCAATCTTGTGGTTTCCATATGTTAGATGTGTTCCATTTATTCCATTCAAGACATTACAATGAGCCCGTTCTCCTATAGCCCCTCCCACCAGCCTCCACTGCTTTAGCAGTGATTAAAGTTAAGCTCGCTTGCCAGACTTACATGTCTGAGAACAAAGCTAAGAGTATAGCCTACACAATATTTGGGGAGAAATGAGTTTCCCCCCAAAACAAGTTTTCTAATTGCGTCCAGTGACATTGGCACTCCCTAGTGACAACCACTATACACCTAACACCTATCTATTGTAGGCTACTCAGTACAGCCAGGGTTGGGGAGTAACTGACTACAGGTAATCTGATTACAAAAAAATCTAATCAGTTACGTTAGCAGCAAAAATATTGTAATCTGATTACAGATACTTTTGAAGAACTAGATGATTGCTACTTGGATTACCTTTAAATTCAGAAAAGATGTATGCAAAAACATACATTATGACACCTTTGTTTTCTCAATTATATTAAATTGAGCACTGACAAAAAGTACAAGTTTAAGTTCGTTCCACCTGAGTGAGTCTGACCACAAGTCAGAGACCACTTTGATGACACACCTTTTTGACTTCTTCTATTGCCTCTTAACCTTGCCTCTTGCCTCGTAACTGAAAGTAATCAGATTACGTTACTGAGTTTGGGTAATCCAAAAGTTACATTTCTGATTACAATTCGGGACAGGTAACTGTAACAGATTACATTTAGAAAGTAACCTACCCAACCCTGAGTACAGCACACCTCAGATGACACTGATCAACTGTCAGTCCACCCCACTAATAGAGGGGCATTGCTATCTGGGATCCTTGGAACGTCCCTACCATAAACCCTAAACCTAACCTTAACCATAACCCTTACGGTAGGGACGTCCCAACAAGATAGCACGGACCAATAATGGTACTCTGGCCTTGTACAGGTAACCATGTCCTACCAAAGGTCACGTTTGAGCTCAGCACCAACTGACATCGATAATTAACTGTCAACGGGACTCTCTGCCCCACCTCCCCATGGGCCTGCTCACCATGGCAACATGATACACTATGGCCACAGCATGTAGAGTAGTTATAAAAAAGAAGGGAACGAGGGAAAATTACCCGCACGTTGCATAGGCCACACTCCAAAATAGCTTTTCATTAACCTTTTTATGCGAGTAAAGTACATGTCAGATTAAAAAATGTAATGGAAACAGACCATTTTCCTGTAAACTTTCTAAATATCCACAAAACAGAATATTCTAGCCAAGGTGAGATCTTTGTGTGTCAGTAAAAATGTATTATGCGATACATGTCGGTGGAAACGCTTTTATGCGCAAATATTGATATAATAACCATCATATCAAAGTAAACTTGGAGTCACGCGATGACATGTTGTGTGGTCCTCCCAGTACGACTCGTCGGGAAAGCATGCAGTTTATTAGGCTACAAATTAAACAAATTATGATGAATTTCACAGGGTGGTGAAAGTGCAAAGTGATGAGCTTGGTGCTCCTTTCCAATAAATATTGAGGGTTTTATTCTGGTAACATGATAATCGATGCTTGGCTGCCATTTGAGAAATAACCTCACTCTTTTGTCCATAATAATAATAATAATAATAATAATAATAATAATAATAATCTCATCATAGTCTATAGGTGCGCTCTAGCCAACAGCGCGTAGATAGCGCTGTTGGCTAGAGCGCAGGTGCCAATACCAGAGTGTCACACTTGCTATATAACGCAATTTTTTGTGTGAGAAAACCATCAGTGGAGTTGAAAGGAAACCCATTTAACTTGTATTTGTTATTGGGTACATGGGAATTTAACCGCAAAAGGTATTTATGTGTGCAATACCTCAGCACACAGAGACTTATCTGCAGCAAGTCAATTTGATGGAAACATCTCTGGTTGGAAAATGCGCATAGGGTACTAGGGGGTAACTAGACCCCCCTAAGAACAATGTCTAATTGCTGACACAAATTGGTATGTGGATGAAGGTCATGCTTAGGCGAATAAACTATAAAGGGAAAACAAATGGCTTCAGTTTACACTTTTTTAGTTGTTTCATTAAATGTTTTTGGAAAAGGGGTGTTTTTTTAAAGTACTGGGGTAAAAAATTAGATCAACTTACTACAAAATCATTTTGTTGAATTATCTCCAGAAGTTGTGATGACACAGAGGACATTTTTTTGTTCAGCAAGAACAGTGACAGCCAGGGAAAGTGTTGGGAAAATAATTGTGACATCTTGTGGTCTTTATGTGAATTACGGAGGGGGGCAGTTACCCCTGGGTGCTAGTTACCCACTACTACCCTATTGTTTTTATGCAGATTTTAGAATATTTGCATGAAAATCTGTGCCAATTGCATGGAAACCTAGCTTGTGATACATTTTATTTCCAATTCATGACCTTTGAAGCTTCCATGCCAGCAATCTGTTAATGTGTAGTACATCATTTTACATTTTAGTCATTTAGCAGACGGTCTCATCCAGAGCGACTTAAAGTTAGTGAGTGCATACATTTTTTTTTTTATACTGGCCCCCTGTGGGAATCGAACCCACAACCCTGGCGTTGCAAGCGCCATGCTCTACCAACTGAGCTACACGGGGCCAATCAACCATGAATACAGAACTACGGTATGATAATGTAACCAATGAAACTGCTCTGGTTCCTCTTCTCTTTCCATCACGTTTGGTATCCTCATCAGCTAAGACAAACAGTGGGGAAAAAAGTATTTAGTCAGCCACCAATTGTGCAAGTTCTCCCACTTAAAAAGATGAGAGAGGCCTGTAATTTTCATCATAGGTACACGTCAACTATGACAGACAAAATGAGGGAAAAAAATCCAGAAAATCACATTGTAGGATTTTTAATGAATTTATTTGCAAATTATGGTGGAAAATAAGTATTTGGTCAATAACAAAAGTTTCTCAATACTTTGTTATATACCCTTTGTTGGCAATGACACAGGTCAAACTTTTTCTGTAAGTCTTCACAAGGTTTTCACACACTGTTGCTGGTATTTTGGCCCATTCCTCCATGCAGATCTCCTCTAGAGCAGTGATGTTTTGGGGCTGTCGCTGGGCAACACGGACTTTCAACTCCCTCCAAAGATTTTCTATGGGGTTGAGATCTGGAGACTGGCTAGGCCACTCCAGGACCTTGAAATGCTTCTTACAAAGCCACTCCTTCGTTGCCCGGGCGGTGTGTTTGGGATCATTGTCATGCTGAAAGACCCAGCCACGTTTCATCTTCAATGCCCTTGCTGATGGAAGGAGGTTTTCACTCAAAATCTCACGATACATGGCCCCATTCATTCTTTCCTTTACACGGATCAGTCGTCCTGGTCCCTTTGCAGAAAAACAGCCCCAAAGCATGATGTTTCCACCCCCATGCTTCACAGTAGGTATGGTGTTCTTTGGATGCAACTCAGCATTCTTTGTCCTCCAAACACAACGAGTTGAGTTTTTACCAAAAAGTTCTATTTTGGTTTCATCTGACCATATGACATTCTCCCAATCCTCTTCTGGATCATCCAAATGCACTCTAGCAAACTTCAGACGGGCCTGGACATGTACTGGCTTAAGCAGGGGGACACGTCTGGCACTGCAGGATTTGAGTCCCTGGCGGCGTAGTGTGTTACTGATGGTAGGCTTTGTTACTTTGGTCCCAGCTCTCTACAGGTCATTCACTAGGTCCCCCCGTGTGGTTCTGGGATTTTTGCTCACCGTTCTTGTGATCATTTTGACCCCACGGGGTGAGATCTTGCGTGGAGCCCCAAATCGAGGGAGATTATCAGTGGTCTTGTATGTCTTCCATTTCCTAATAATTGCTCCCACAGTTGATTTATTCAAACCAAGCTGCTTACTTATTGCAGATTCAGTCTTCCCAGCCTGGTGCAGGTCTACAATTTTGTTTCTGGTGTCCTTTGACAGCTCTTTGGTCTTGGCCATAGTGGAGTTTGGAGTTTGACTGTTTGAGGTTGTGGACAGGTGTCTTTTATACTGATAACAAGTTCAAACAAGTGCCATTAATACAGGTAACGAGTGGAGGACAGAGGAGCCTCTTAAAGAAGTTACAGGTCTGTGAGAGCCAGAAATCTTGCTTGTTTGTAGGTGACCAAATACTTATTTTCCACCATAATTTGCAAATAAATTCATTAAAAATCCTACAATGTGATTTTCTGGATTTTTTTTCTCAATTTGTCTGTCATAGTTGACATGTACCTATGATGAAAATTACAGGCCTCTCTCATCTTTTTAAGTGAGAGAACTTGCACAATTGGTGGCTGACTAAATACTTTTTTTCCCCACTGTAGCTCCAAGATTTCCCCTGTCCTTTTCAAAGACTCAAAACCAATGTTATTCTTACTCCTGAGAAAAGTATACGTTTACTTATACCATTCTCACTTCCTCATTCTCCAACTCACATTTCTAATATCTCATAATTTTCTTCCTATCCAACTGAATAAAAATAAACTATACTTTGAAACAAAGATAAATGATATAAAGAATGATAAAATCCTTTGGAGCACCTTAAATGAAATTTTGGGCAAAAAGGCACACTCAGCTCCATAATTCATTGAATCAGATGGCTCAATCATCACAAAACCCACTGATATTGCCAATTACTTTAATGATTTTTTTCATTGGCAAGATTAGCAAACTTAGGCATGACATGCCAGCAACAAACGCTGATACTACACATCCAAGTATAACTGACCAAATTATGAAAGACAAACATTGTAATTTTGAAATCCGTAAAGTGAGTGTGGAAGAGGTGAAAAAATGGTTGCCTATCAACAATGACAAGCCACCAGGATCTGAGAACTTGGAAGATTACTGAAGATAGTAGCGGACAATATTGCCACTCTTATTTGCCATGTCTTCAATCTAAGCCTACTAGAAAGTGTGTAACCTTAGGCCTGGAAGGAATCAAAAGTCATTCCGCTACCCAAGAATAGTAAAGCCCCCTATACTGGCTCAAATAGCCGACCAATCAGCCTGTTACCAACCCTTAGCAAACTTTTGGAAAATATTGTTTGACCAGATACAATGCTATTTTACTGTAAACAAACTGACAGACTTTCAGCATGCCTATAAGGAAGGACATTCAATAAGCACGGCACTTACTCAAATGACTGATGATTGGCTGAGAAAAATTGATAATAAAAAGATTGTGGGAGCTATTTTGTTAGACTTCAGCGTGGCTTTTGACACAGTCTTCTGCTGGAAAGACTTGTATTATGGCTTTACACCCCCTACTATATTGTGGATAAAGAGTTACCTGTCTAACAGAACACAAAGGGTGTTCTTTAATGTAACCCTATACAACATAATCCAGGTAAAATCAGGAGTTCCCCAGGGCAGCTGTCTAGGCCCCTTACTTTTTTCAATCTTTACTAATGACATGCCACTGGCTTTGAGTAAAGCCAGTGTGTCTATGTATGCGGATGACTCAACACTATACACGTCAGCTACCACAGCGAGTGAAATCACTGCAACACTTAACAAAGACTTGCAGTTAGTTTCAGAATGGGTGGCAAGGAATAAGTTAGTCCTAAATATTTCAAAAACTAAAAGCATTGTATTTGGGACAAATCATTCACTAAACCCTAAACCTCAACTAAATCTTGTAATGAATAATGTGGAAATTGAACAAAGTTGGTGACTAAACTGCTTGGAGCAACCCTGGATTGTAAACTGTCATGGTCAAAACATGTTGATACAACAGTAGCTAAAATGGGGAGACTGTGAAGACACACACAGGCACACGCACACAGGCTAGGACACGCACTCTGCACACAAGTACATTGTAATATTGTTGTATGGTGGTTTTATACATTTTGTATTGTAGATATGTAATGGTGTAATAATGTTATATGATGTACTGTTTTATTTCTTGTTTTATGTGTGATGTAAGTGCCTTAATGTGTTTGGACCGCAGGATGAGTAGCTAATGGGGATCCCTAATAAATACAAATACAAAGAGAAAGTGTTTGAACTGGAATTTCAAGTGATAGAACAAGATGCACCTGCGATACTTGGAAGATCAGCTTGTCTGCAAATGGGCTTAATACAGAGAATATTCAAGCTTGAACAAAGGACAGAGACTGACATTTTGAGTGAATATGAAGATTTATTCACAGGACTTGGATGTGTTCCAGGAGTTCATCAAATACAAATAGACCCAGACGTCACACCAGTGGTTCACTCATCCAGAAAGGTGCCTGTAGTACTAAAATAAAAACTTGAAAAGGAACTGAACCGCATGGAAAAGATGGATGTTGTTGTCAGACAAACTGAGCCTTCTGAATAGGTAAACAGCTTGGTGACAATCGTGAAGCCAAACAAAATACGGGTATGCATGGACCAACAGGATCCTAACAAAGCCATCAAGAGAGAACATTATCCTTTACGTACCATTGAAGAGGTAATTGCTGAAATGCCTAACGCCAAGGTATTTTCAGTGGTTGATACAAACCAAGGATTCTGGCAAATCCAACTGGATGAAGAGAGCTCCCGACTGCACGTTAAATATGCCGTTTGGGAGGTATTCATTCAAGAGACTGCTGTTCAGAATCGCGTCCACTCCAGAGGTGCCTTGCCCAGCATTTGGAAGGTCTTGAAGGTGTCGTAAACATCATGGATGACATTCTTGTCTGGGCTGATGACACAGAGCAGCACGACCGGAGACTGAGACAGCTACTAGACAGACTGAGAAGCATCAACTTGAAACTGAATAAGGACAAGTGCAAAATTAGAATGACAGAAATTCATTACATTGGACATGTGTTAAGCAAAGAAGGCCTAAAACCAGTCTCCGAAAGGGTCAGAGCAATACAAGAAATGACAGAGCCAGAGGACAAAGCAGCGCTTCAGAGGTTCATGGGAACGTTGCAGTATCTCGCAAAGTTCATCCCAAATCTCTCAAATGTCAGAGCACGACTGAGACAACTGCTGGAAGGAGACATTCAGTGGGACTGGGAATCTGCACAGGGACAGAGCTTGAAAAGCTTGAAAAAACTTGTCAGCAATGCGCCAGTGTTAAAGTATTACGATGTGAGAGAAAAAACAGTGACACTATCTGTGGATGCAAGCTCAGAAGGCTTGGGAGCTGTGATCCTGCAACATGGTCAGCCAATCGCATACGGGTCAAGATCCCTCACAGACTGTCAAAAGAGATACGGTCAAATTGAAAAAGAGCTACTGGCTATATTGTATGGCTGTGAGAAGTTTCATCAATACCTGTATGGAAAACAGATCCAGGTGGAGTCAGACCACAAGCCCTTGGAAACAATCTTCAAGTCGTTGCTCCAGAAAGTACCAGCCGGACTGCAGAGAATGCTGATGAGACTACTGAGACACAGTCTACATGTGACATACAAACCAGGAAAGGAGATACACGTCGCTGATGCACTGAGCCGAGCATACCTGAAGGAACAGGGAGAGAAATTACTGGATGCTGAGCTGGATGTAAACTACAACACTCAACAACCTCCTGTTTCAGAAGAGAAACTGCAGCAATTCAAAACAGCAACAGCAGAAGATGAAAAGTTAAGACTGGTCATAGAAACCGTTAAAAAAGGATGGCCAGACACGAGAGGGAAAGTTGCAAAGAAAATACAGCACCACTGCACCTTCAGAGAGGACTTGAAATACTGAGATCGACTGCTGTTCAAAAGTTCAAAACTTGTCGTTCCCCAGAAAATGAGAAGAAATTGAAAAAAATCCATGAAGCACACATGGGAATCGTAAAATGTAAGCAACGAGCAAGGGATGTTCTGTTCTGGCCAGGCATGGCTAAACAGATTGAAGATGTTGTAACAAAATGTGCAGTCTGCAACACACACCAAGAAAACAACAACCAAAGAGAGCCGCTCATGTCTCATCCAATACCAGAGAGAGCAGGGCCAAAGTTGGAGTGGACCTCTCCATTTCAATGACACAGAATATTTACTGTGTGGATTACTACTCAAAATACCCAGAAATCTACAGTTGAAGTCAGAAGTTTACATACACCTTAGCCAAATACATTTAAACTCAGTTTTTCACAGTTCCTGACATTTAATCCTAGTAAAAATTCCCCAGTTAGTATCACCACTTTATTTTAAGAATGTGAAATGTCAGAATAATATTAGAGAGAATGATTATTTCAGCTTTTATTTCTTTCATCACATTCCCAGTGGGTCAGAAGTTTACATACACTCAATTAGTATTTGGTAGCATTGCCTTTAAATTGTTTAACTTGGGTCAAACGTTTTGGGTAGCCTTCCACAAGATTCCCACAATAAGTTGGGTGAATTTTGGCCCATTCCTCCTGACAGAGCTGGTGTAACTGAGTCAGATTTGTAAGCCTCCTTGCTCGCACACACTTTTTCAGTTCTGCCCACATATTTTCTATAGGATTGAGGTCAGGGCTTTGTGATGGCCACTCCAATACCTTGACTTTGTTGTCCTTAAGCCATTTTGCCACAATTTTGGAAGTATACTTGCGGTCATTGTCCATTTGGAAGACCCATTTGCGACCAAGCTTTAACTTCCTGACTGATTTCTTGAGATGTTACTTCAATATATCCACATAATTTTCCTTCCTCATGATGCCATCTATTTTGTGAAGTGCACCAGTCCCTCCCGCAGCAAAGCACCACCACAGCATGATGCTGCCACCTCCGTGCTTCACGGTTGGGATGGTGTTCTTCGGCTTGCAAGCGACCCCCTTTTTCCTCCAAACATAACGATGGTCATTATGGCCAAACAGTTCTATTTTTGTTTCATCAGACCAGAGGACATTTCTCCAAAAAGTATGATCTTTAACCCCATGTGCAGTTGCAAACCGTAGTCTGGCTTTTTTATGGCAGTTTTGGAGCAGTGGCTTCTTCCTTGCTGAGCGGCCTTTCAGGTTATGTCGATATAGGACTCATTTGACTGTGGATATAGATACTTTTGTACCGGTTTCCTCCAGCACCTTCACAAGATCCTTTGCTGTTGTTCTGGGATTGATTTGCACTTTTCGCACCAAAGTACGTTCATCTCTAGGAGACAGAACGCGTCTCCTTCCTGAGCGGTATGATGGCTGCGTGGTCCCATGGTGTTTATACTTGCGTACTATTGTTTGTACAAATGAACGTGGTACCTTCAGGCGTTTGGAAATTGCTCCCAAGGATGAACCAGACTTGTGGAGGTTAACACATTTTTTTCTGAGGTCTTGGCTGATTTCTTTAGATTTTCCCATGATGTCAAGCAAAGAGGCACTGAGTTTGAAGGTAGGCCTTGAAATACAACCACAGGTACACCTCCAATTTACTCAAATGATGTCAATTAGCCTATCAGAAGCTTCTAAAGCCATGACATAATTTTCTGGAATTTTCCAAGCTGTTTAAAGGCACAGTCAACTTAGTGTATGTAAACTTCTGACCCACTGGAATTGTGATAAAGTGAATTATAAGTGAAATAATCTGTCTGTAAACAATTGTTGGAAAAATTACTTGTGTCATGCACAAAGTAGATATTCTAACCGATTTGCCAAAACTATAGTTTGTTAACAAAAAATGTGTGGAGTTGTTGAAAAACGAGTTTTAATGACTCCAACCTAAGTGTATGTAAACTTCCGACTTCAACTGTATAAGCTCAGTGGGACAACAAGTAAACACATCATTACAGCACTAAAGCCGATCTTCACAAGGCATGGGGTGCTCAACGTTTTGTATCCGACAATGGAAGACAGCTGGTGAGTCAAGAAATGTCTGAGTTTTCTACCAGCTGAGAGTTCAAACATGTCACGTTGAGCCCTAGATCTCCACAGTCAAATGGCCAAGCTGAGACAGTAGTTCAGACTGAACAAACCTGTTGGAAAAAGCACATACAATGCATTCGGAAAGTATTCAGACATCTTGTGACTTTTTCCACATTTTGTTATGTTACAGCCTTATTCTGAAATGGATTAAATTGATTGTTTTCCTCATTAATCTACAGACAATACCCCATAATGACAAATTGAAAACAGGTTTTTACAAATTATTCCAAATGTATAAAAAAACTAAAACAGAAATACCTTATTTACATAAGTATTCAGACCCTTTGTTATGAGACTCGAAATTGAGCTCAGGTGCATCCTGTTTCCATTGATCATCCTTGAGATGTTTCTACAGCTGTTTTGGAGTCCACCTATGGTAAATTCAATTGATTGGACATGATTTGGAAAGGCACACATCTGTCTATATAAAGGTCCCACAGTTGACAGTGCATGTCAGAGCAAAAACCAAGCCATGAGGTCAAAGGAATTGTCCGTAGAGCTCCAAGACAAGATTGTGTTGAGGCACAGGTCTGGGGAAGGGTACCAAAATATTTCCGCAGCATTGAAGGTCCCCAAGAACACAGAGGCCTCCATCATTCTTCCAAGACTCTTCCTAGAGCTGGCCGCCCGGCCAAACTGAGAAATCGGGGGAGAAGGGCCTTGGTAACGGAGGTGACAAAGAACCCGATGGTCACTCTGAATGAGCTACAGAGTTCCTCTGTGGAGATGGGAGAACCTTCCAGAAGGACAACCATCACTGCTGCACTCCACCAATCAGGCCTTTATGGTAGAGTGGCCAGACGGAAGCCACTCCTCAGTAAAAGGTACATGACAGCCCAATTGGAGTTTGCCAACAGGCACCTAAAGGACTCAGACCATGAGAAACAAGATTCTCTGGTCTGATGAAACCAAGATTGAACTCTTTGGCCTGAATGCCAAGCATCAACTCTGAAGGAAACCTGGCACCATCCCTACGGTGACGCATGGTGATGACAGCATCATGCTGTGGGAATGTTTTTCAGCTGCAGGGACTGGGAGACTAGTCAAGGTTGAGGGAAAGATGAACAGAGCAAAGTACAGAGAGATCCTTGATGAAAACCTGCCCAGAGCGCTCAGGACCTCAGACTGGGGCGAAGGTTCACCTTCCTGAAGGACAAAGACCCTAAGCACACACACAGCCAAGACAACGCAGGAGTGGCTTCGGGACAAGTCTCTGAATGTCCTTGAGTGGACCAGCCAGAGCCCGGACTTGAACCAGATCGAACATCTCTGGAGAGACCTGAAAATAACTGTGCTGCGACGCTCCCCATCCAACCTGACAGAGCTTGAGAGGATCTGCAGAGAAGAATGGGAGAAACTCCCCAAATACAGGTGTGCCAAGCTTGACACGTCATACCCAAGAAGACTCAAGGCTGTAATCACTGCCAAAGGTGCTACAACAAAGTACTGAGTAAATGGTCTGAATACTTATGTAAATGTGATATATTTGTTGTTGTTTTTGTTGTTGTTTTTTTTATGTATAAAAACATGTTTTTGCTTTGTCATTATGGGGTATTGTGTGTAGATTGATTAGGAAAATAAGGCTGCACAACTACTAATGGGAAGGAGGCTGAAGACAAAGATCCGAAGTCAAAGAGATTGTTAAAGCCAGGACTCTATCAGCAGATCAGGAGCAGGATCACAAGCAAACACTACTTTGACCAAGGCACTTTCGGTCATGAAGGAAGGAGAACGAGTCAGGATCAGACAAGAGAACAAATGGAAACCATCAATTTTACTTGGAAAACATGACCAGCCAAGGTCATACATAGTACAAACACAAAATGAGATAATCTACAGAAGGAACCGGAGACACCTGTTAAAAACACTTGAAACAACACACTCAGAAACCATAATGGACTTACCTTATCCAGTGGAAAGAGAACCTGAAACAAGTATCAGCCTGGAAGAAAACTACTCACCTGTGTGTTCTCCAGCACCAACAACACCAAAACAAACAGTGGAAAGCAACAATGTAATGTGAATTCAACTCGTTATGGAAGACATATCAGAATGCCAAAATGCTACCAGTACTGAAAAGACTATACTGAAAAGACCCCCAAAAATATCATAAGAAATCTGTCAGTGTTTATAGTTTAAACAGAGACTGTTGAGAAAAATAAATAAAAAATAAAATAGAAGAAACAAATTAAACATTGACAAGACATTGATAATAACAATGTGATGACAATTGAGATGTCTATGTTATGTTATTAAGAAAAAAAAGCAAAGTTTATTGTTTGCATATTGTTGAAAACATTGTTTTGAGAAAAAATTGTCTAACGAAAGGGAGATGTCAATCATTTACATGTACTTACCTGGAGTGCCCGAGGGTGGCACTGTTACTAATTCCTACATGTGATCATCTGTACTTTGCACTTGACCCATGACATCAGATAAACATGGTTATTTTACCCGCATTCCAGCCACAAGAAAGGAAAGGTCAGTTATTTCCATTTCGACCTAAACAACATTAGAAACTGATAGTAGTATCCAACTCCCACTTAGGGAAGTGTTTTTGTTCCATAATGTCCATCTAGTCATCATCTGTGTAGGTGTTGCTTTGGCCTTGGAGTACACTGACCTGGTTAGTGATGACAAAGACCAAGATTGACACCTTAACCCTGTTGTGTTGTCCTGAAACTTTCCCCAGGTCGGCCACAAGTAACCAAAGTGAAACCATAAGAGGTGCACAGCACAGCCTGGCAGGCAACTGAGACTGGGAGATTTTATAGATGCAAACATCTGAAACCTGTCATCTTATTAATGTGTTGATGAGTGGGGTTTTGAATATGTTGACTTGACCTGTATTTTACTACAGTACTTTTGAGCAGAAAGAAAAATAATGTGAAATGCGCACTGACACGTCAGAAAAGTGAATGGACTTGTAAACATTGAACAGTGCCATAACACTATCAAAATCTATTGGGACGATTTGGTTAATAGTAGTAGCTGACAAATCATATTGTAAAAACTATGTAGGGGAAGGATGTGAATGACTCATTTTCATTTGATTAAAAGGTCAATGTTTATCACGCCCTCACTTTCTCATTGGTTGTGAGTGGTGTTCCTCTTTCTCTATGAGAGTAGTGTGAATAGTAGGAGGGCCATTCCCCTACGTGAAGAGTTATCTAGTCTCTTTGTTTTCCTTCAGTCACTCAGGGGGAAAGTACCAGCCCGACCTGCCTCCTGTCCTGGACAGCTGCAGAGGAACACAGAGCCAAACACAGACATAAAGACGTCCTCGGAAACAGACGCAACACACACACAGCAGTGTTCTCAGGTTTCACAGCAGAGGAAGCCAAGAGGACAAACACACAGCGGCTCCATCTCTCGGTCTTCCTGCATTCCCTCTGCTGCATCTCAGGGGACTGAGGTTGCTCTGCCCCGAGCCTCTCTCTCCCCCACGGCCGGACGTTGCAGACTGATGATGTCGCAGCAGTCGATGGACCGCTGTGAGGTTTCAGAGAACTGCCACCATCATGGCCCCGGGGCCCAGGGGAGCCAGCGGCGCCTGGTCAGTGGACTCCTTCTCTGGGTCTGTCTCCTCACCGTCAGCCACGTGGTCTCCATCTCCCTGCTCATCATCACCAGGCCACACGTACCAGTAAGACTGCTAACCTGCATAGACACACACACACACACTTACACATACTCACTCTCTGGTGTGTGTTAACTATTTAATGCTGTTGCTAGTCAGTGAGGTTATCACCTATGCATTTATTGACAGTTGTAAATTAGCTGAGAGTTGACAGTGAGAAGTTTGTCATGTGCAGTTATACTAGATTTTTTATTGACAAAGAGCCCCTGACCATCACGACTTAGGGAGGGACATAGTTAGTGAAATCAAGTTGAATTAAATCTGAGATATGTACTGTAGCTCACTGTGTAAATATAAGATGAGATCATGAAGTTGGATCAATGTGTGTAAATAGAGCGGTGTATTGTAGCTGTGGTAACACCTGCCTGTTGCACCTGTTGAGTACAAGTCTCTGAAGTGGTTTCAGTAGCATCACAGCTGGTGGGGGAAACGCATCACTATGTGTGGTTTAGTACTGGTGACATCAGAACCCTGTTCTCCAATATGAAAGGGCTGGGTGTGTGCTACTGAATTATCACTGTGTGTATCACATTAACACTGTTTCATATAGCCTAGAGTAGCACTGAATACAAATGTTTTGCTCAGGCAAAATGTTGTTACTTACAACATAGTTACTGATTGGAAATATCTTGACGATTGTCATCTCTCCCTCCCCCAGCCTCTGTCAGAAATAGTTTCAGCTCCAAAACCCACAGCAGACTCATCTCCGGTAAGCTAACCACAAGATGGGTTTAAACATGTTTCCAACCTCAAAACAAGTTTTAACAAGTCGTAACATGTCGTAACATGTCCCATGCAAACATTTTGTTCATTTTTGCCTCCTCCAAGACAGAGAGTAGTCATAAAATAATCATGATATTCTTGGCCTGCCAATGATGACAGGATATACAATAGATCAGGGTTTCCCAAACTCGGTCCTGGGGCCTCCCAGGGGTGCACATTTGGCTTTTGCCGTAGCGCTACATTACTGTAGTGCTGTAGTGCTGTAGTGCTGTAGTGCTAGGGCAAAAACCAAAAACATGCACCCCTGGGAGGCCCCAGGACCGAGTTGGCAAACCCTGCATTAGATCATTTTGAATAGAATCCTAACACTTGAATGCATCTTGGAAGGGACCTGAGCCTAGGCTAGGTCATACCTCGTCAGTCCTGCTTTCTCTGTCTGACTCATCATCCTCCAGGCTCTCAGACAGTACAGGGCTCAACCACCAGCCTCACCGCACTGCAGGGAAGGGTGACATGTCATAACATCATAACCTCATGCAGGGAAATGCCACTGTGCCACTTGTCTTCTCGACTTTCTCTTTTTTCATGATTTTTCTTCTCTGAAATTTCAATCTCTGTTTTACGATCATGAACGTGTGGCATACCCCATTAGTAAGTGTTAATTGCGGCAACTAGTTCAAATTCATTCCTAAATGTGGTAGTCATGCAACATCTAGCCCAAATTTAGACACCTATATTAATTAAATCACCCAACCCGTTGCTGTACATGTTTTAGCAGCATGTGTCCGGTGTTGGATGGTGTCCATAATCATTTCTGATGGAAACTTTGTTGTTTGCGTCACTGAGCAGTGCCCAAGAAAGTATTACAGTGAGGGAAAAAAGTATTTGATCCCCTGCTGATTTTGTACGTTTGCCCACTGACAAAGACATGATCAGTCTATAATTTTAATGGTAGGTTTATTTGAACAGTGAGAGACAGAATAACAACAACAAAATCCAGAAAAAAGCATGTCAAACATTTTATAAATTGATTTGCATTTTAATGAGGGAAATAAGTATTTGACCCCTCTGCAAAACATGACTAATACTTGGTGGCAAAACCCTTGTTGGCAATCACAGAGGTCAGACGTTTCTTGTAGTTGGCCACCAGGTTTGCACACATCTCAGGAGGGATTTTGTCCCACTCCTTTTTGCAGATCTTCTCCAAGTCATTAAGGTTTCGAGGCTGACGTTTGGCAACTCGAACCTTCAGCTCCCTCCACAGATGTTCTATGGGATTAAGGTCTGGAGACTGGCTAGGCCACTCCAGGACCTTAATATACTTCTTCTTGAGCCACTCCTTTGTTGACTTGGCCGTGTGTTTTGGGTCATTGTCATGCTGGAATACCCATCCACGACCCATTTTCAATGCCCTGGCTGAGGGAAGGAGGTTCTCACCCAAGATTTGACGGTACATGGCCCCGTCCATCATCCCTTTGATGCGGTGAAGTTGTCCTGTCCCCTTAGCAGAAAAACACCACCAAAGCATAATGTTTCCACCTCCATGTTTGACGGTGGGGATGGTGTTCTTGGGGTCATAGGCAGCATTCCTCCTCCTCCAAACACGGCGAGTTGAGTTGATGCCAAAGAGCTCGATTTTGGTCTCATCTGACCACAACACTTTCACCCAGTTCTCCTCTGAATCATTCAGATGTTCATTGGCAAACTTCAGACGGGCCTGTATATGTGCTTTCTTGAGCAGGGTGACCTTGCGGGCGCTGCAGGATATCAGTCCTTCACAGCGTAGTGTGTTACCAATTGTTTTCTTGGTGACTATGGTCCCAGCTGCCTTGAGATCATTGACAAGATCCTCCCGTGTAGTTCTGGGCTGATTCCTCACTGTTCTCTTGATCATTGCAACTCCATGAGGTTAGAACTTGCATGGAGCCCCAGGCTGAGGGAGAATGACAGGACTTTTGTGTTTCTTCCATTTGCGAATAATCGCACCAACTGTTGTCACCTTCTCACCAAGCTGCTTGGCGATGGTCTTGTAGCCCATTCCAGCCTTGTGTAGGTCTACAATCTTGTCCTTGACATCCTTGGAGAGCACTTTGGTCTTGGCCATGGTGGAGAGTTTGGAATCTGATTGATTGATTGCTTCTGTGGACAGGTGTTATTTTATACAGATAACAAACTGAGATTAGGAGCACTCCCTTTAAGAGTGTGCTCCTAATCTCAGCTTGTTACCTGTATAAAAGACACCTGGGAGCCAGAAATCTTTCTGATTGAGAGGGGGTCAAATACTTATTTCCCTCATTAAAATGCAAATCAATTAATAATATTTTTGACAAGCGTTTTTCTGGATTTTGTTGTTGTTATTCTGTCTCTCACTGTTCAAATAAACCTACCATTAAAATTATAGACTGATCATTTCTTTGTCAGTGGGCAAACGTACAAAATGAGCAGGGGATCAAATACTTTTTTCCCTCACTGTAAATCCAATCGTTTGATGCAAATTTCCTAGCGACAATAGTCATTGCAGTGCTTCTGCCGTGAAGTCTTGGAGCCCAACAACTTCGCCTGCAGATATAATGATGTCCAGCTTCTTGGACTTCTTAGACACTTGTGCTGTACAATTAATCACTGTGGATATAAATGCCACAAAATCCACTTTCTTCACAATGAGTGGATCCAGATCTCAACTCAATTGACTTAAAACACTAGCAACTGGTTGCAATGCATACACCGCCATATCTTCAACACTGTTGCTTCTTTCTCCTTCGACTTTCTTCACCGCCTCCACATAAGAGATCTGCTGCACAGCCCTGATCCTTGACACCCCGACCTCCTTCACCCTAACCTTGTGGTCCTCTGTAGCTCAATTGGTAGAGCATGGCGCTTGTAACGCCAGGGTAGTGGGTTCGATCCCCGGGACCACCCATACGTAAAAATGTATGCACACATGACTGTAAGTCGCTTTGGATAAAAGCGTCTGCTAAATGGCATATTATTATAACAGGGCACTCAAGGAAGTCGGGAGAATGATCCCCACCACAGTTACATTTTCCATTGACAGATTCTTCAATAATATACTTCTCCCGTCTGCAAACATTTGACACGTGACCATATCCTTTACAATTCCCACACTAATGCTTTGGACACAAATGCTCTCATCACATACCTCACATACTGTATCCAAGCTTCACATATTCAAGTAGAGTTTCCTCAAACAACAATCATTTCGATAGGCTTTTCTCCTTCCTTCCATTTACCCTACGGGTCAGGCGACGTGCACTGACCACTCCTGGGATTTTCTGACTAAGGTACTCGTCATATCCAGTACCAGTCAAAAGTTTGGACACACCTACTCATTCAAGGGTGTTTCTTTATTTTTTACTATTTTCCACAAATATATTTTAGATTTTAGATTCTTCAAAGTAGCCACCTTTGCCTTGATGACAGCTTTGCACACTCTTGGCATTCTCTCAACCAGCTTCACCTGGAATGCTTTTCCAACAGTCTTGAAGGAGTTCCCACATATGCTGAGCACTTCTTGGCTGCTTTTCCTTCACTCTGCGGTCCATCTCATCCCAAACCATCTCAATTGGGTTGAGGTCGGGTGATTGTGGAGGCCAGGTCATCTGATGCAACACTCCATCACTCTCCTTCTTGGTCAAATAGCCCTAACACAGCCTGGAGGTGTGTTGGGTCATTGTCCTATTGAAAAAAACAAATGATAGTCCCACTACGCGCAAACCAGATGGGATGCGCGTAGTGGACCTGTGGTCCTCTGTAGCTCAGCTGGTAGAGCACGGCGCTTGTAACGCCAAGGTAGTGGGTTCGATCCCCGGGACCACCCATACACAAAAATGTATGCACGCACGACTGTAAGTCGCTTTGGATAAAAGCGTCTGCTAAATGGCATATTATTATTTATTATTATGGCATATCGCTGCAGAATGCTGTGGTAGCCATGCTGGTTAAGTATGCCTTGAATTCTAAATAAATCACAGACAGTGTCACCAGCAAAGCACCCCCACACCATCACACCTCCTCCTTCATGCTTCACGGTGGGAACCACACGTGCAGAGAATATCCGTTCACCTACTCTGCGACTCACAAAGACACAGCGGTTGGAATCAAAAATCTCACATTTGAACTCATCAGACCAAAGGACAGATTTCCACCAGTCTAATGTCAATCGCTCGTGTTTCTTGGCCCAAGCAAGCCTCTTATTCCTATTGTTGTCCTTTAGTAGTGGTTTCTTTGCAGAAATCGACCATGAAGGCCTGATTCACACAGTCTCCTCTGAACAGTTGATGTTGAGATGTGTCTGTTACTTGAACTCTGTGAAGCATTTATTTGGGCTGCAATTTCGGAGGCTGGTAACTCTAATGACCTTATCCTCTGCAGCAGAGGTAACTCTGGGTCTTCCTTTCCTGTGGCAGTCCTCATGAGAGCCAGGTTCATCATAGCGTTTGATGGTTTTTGCAACTGCACTTGAAGAAACTTTCAAAGTTCTTGAAATGTTCTGTATTGACTGACCTTCATGTCTTAAAGTAATGATGGACTGTCGCTTCTCTTTGCTTATTTGAGCTGTTCTTGCCATAATATGGACTTGGTCTTTTACCAAATAGGGCTATATTCTATATACCAACCCTACCTTGTCACAACACAACTGATTGGCTCAAACACATTAAGAAGGAAAGAAATTCCACAAATTAACTTTTAACAAGGCACACCTGTTAATTGAAATGCATTCCAGGTGACTACCTCATGGAGCTGGTTGAGAGAATGTCAAGAGTGTGCAAAGCTGTCATCAAGGCAAAGGGTGGCTACTTTGAAGAATCTCAAATATAAAATATATTTTGATTTGTTTAACACTTTTTTGGGTACTACATGATTCCATATGTGTTATTTCATAGTTTTGATATCTTCACTATTATTCTACAATGTAGAAAATAGTAAAATAAAGAAAAACCCTTGAATGAGTAGGTGTGTCCAAACTTTTGACTGGTACTGTATATCCAACGAGACTCCAGCTATAACTCCTTTGTCAGGCGCCCTGCACCGAAGATCAATACATGTTACTTCAGACGTGGCACGCTTCTTCTGTTCTTCATCAACACAATTAACCAAAACAAGGCCGCTTCTAGTCACCTTGATTGAATCCACCTTTCCCACTGCTTTCTTCACAGTCCTCGATATACAAATGGATTCCCCAAATGAATCTCCTTGTCCAAAAAACACAGTCTAATAAGAAATGCATTATGGGACCGATCCTTGTCTTCTGCTACAACTTTTGCTAATTTTGTTCCATTCTTTGATTTCACTATTTTCCATTCATTATCACACACTTCACTTGCTGCACTTTCAGATTCAAGCACAGTCGCCATTTCCTCCACTCAGGCCATTTACCATTGAATCATTTTTTGTCAGTTTCAGTCTCCCATAGACACCAATGCAATGGTATCTGGTCTGGTCTGGTCTGGTCTACTTAGTTCATTGACTTTCATTGCTCCATGCACAACCCCAGCAAGTTGGGTGTTTCACTTCCTTTTCCGTCTCTGCAGCTACTGAGGGGTGCTTTTATACCTTCCTGCCTGTGCTTCCCTAAATAGGGTTCCCTGGGAAACATCGACAACAGCTGTAGTTTGTACCCTGTCACAGATAAACAGGATAGTTTGAAGATCATACTTTGTTCCAGGGTTGGGGTCAATTCTATTTCAATTCCAGTCAATTTAGGAAGTACACTGAAATTCCAATTCCAGTTCCAATTATCTTCAATGCTTTTCAAGGAGAAAAATCACTTTCTGAATTGACTGGAATTTAAATGGAATTGACCACAACCCTGCTTTGTTCTATTGTTAGGATTTGAGTCGTGTTGCTGGGATGCCCACCATTACTTCAGTGAGTAGAAAGATTAGTGACTAATTATGAATTCTGTCTGTCTCCACAGAGCATTCTCCTGGAGTCACCAAGAGTGCCATGGCAAATGCTCACCTTTGACGGTGAAAGTTCTTTGAACGTTCAGTCTCATTGAGTTTTTAAATGTAGTCACAATTAATTTATATTCCAACTCTTGCCACATTACTAATGCCAGTTTTCAACTTATCATCCACAGTCGATGGGGTCTCAGGGGCGAAAAGTGTGATCAAGTGGAAGACGCAGTCCAAGGCGAAGAATGTTGCCTCCCTAAATGGCGGATCCCTGACCATCAGCCAGGATGGTTGTTACTTCCTGTACCTTCAGGTGACTCTGGAGACACTCAAGCCCCAGGAGGTGTCTGGACAGTACATAGTGAGAGTGAACAAGACCAACGGAGTCCTGCTGGAGGGAAGGATAACCAACACCTCCCTCAGCACAGGGTTCCTGGGCAAGGTTGTGGATCTAGCAGCCTCTGACATCCTCACAGTCACCGTCTCCCCTCATGCCAGGATCAACACCACCCACACCGCCACATACCTGGGCATCATAGGGTCAAGATGATATCTGTAGATTCAATTGGATATAGACCCTCCCGTCTTCATAGACACATGCTGGGGGCTAGATATTTAAGTCATTTGTTAGGGGTTGATTGAATAGATCCTGGGGATCTGGGGTCAACTGGGGTCAATACATCATCCCACCACCTGTCAGAGAGATGTAGTGGGGAAGACCATGTGGGAGACACTGTCACAAGGGATGGATATATTTGACTGAAACTGATTCAGTCGGACTCCCTGCTCATCAAATAAGATTATTCCACTCCTTTATACTCTACCTAGCCTTCCAACTGGTTTTGAGCTGCAGAATTCTACTGATGTGTCTTGTAATGTTGGAAAAATATGTTTAAAACTATTGGCCATAATGGGTTATGGGTTGTATTGTTACTTTAGCATTTTGCTCTCTTGGATGAAGTAACGTTTTGTTTATCCCTCAAGATTATCGATTATTATAATTTTTTTAAAGCTATGAATGAGGGGATTGTCTTATCAAGTCATGTGCACAGGGTTGTTGAGAGAATGCACAGTATCAACATATCTTTAATGTTTAATATTTGCATATTGCTTTGTATTTAAAATATTAGTATTTTTTACCTATTTATGCCTTATTACAATATTATCTTATTATTTTCTTCTTATTTATTTTCTATTTCTATTTTGAAGGACATTTTGAGTATGTAGTAAGATGAGATGTAGAGATAACCAATGAATATATGTCACTAACCAGGTTTCCATTCAACCTTTTTTATGCTAGTAAAGTACGTCAGATAAAACATTTAATGGCAAGCCTGATGGAAACAGAAAATGTTTCGGTAAACGTTCCAAATCTAGACAAAACAAAATACGCTAGACAAGGTGATATATTTTTGTGTTATGCGAGAAAATGGCGCCTTTATGCGCATATATTGATGTAATAACCATCATATCGAAGTAAACTTGGAGTCACGCAACGATACATTGTGTGGTCCTCCCACTACGACTCGGGAAAGCATGCAGTTTATTAGTCTACAGATAAAATAAATTATGATGAACTTCACAGGGTGGTGAATGTGCAAGGTATCGAGGGTTTTATTCTGGTGATGATGATCGATTCTTGGCTGCCTTTTGACAAATACAAATAATATCGCTCTTATCCAATAATCTCATAATGTAGGTAGCCTACCGCACTCTATCTGCGAGCTGTTGGCTAGAGCGCATGTGCCAAGACCAGAGCGGGCACATTTCCTACTCCATAAGTAGAGGAATGTGATGGAAACCCATTTAACTTGTATTTTTCATTCGGTAGGCTACATGAGAATTTAATAGCAAAAGTTATTTTTATGTGCACTACGTTCTCAAGCACAGTCTTTCATCCACAAAAAGTATGTTTGATGGAAACATCTCTGGTTGGAAAATGCGCATATCGTTTTATGCAGATTTTAGAATATTCGCATGAAAGTCTATTGCAAATTGGATGGAAACCTAGCTACTGTGTGACCGACTTTATAGCGCCAAATAAACTTAAAAAAAATTACGTTGTTTTGAATACCACAACTGAAGTTCCCGCTGGGAAACATGAATGTAATCTATTATATTAAGAAAGCACTGGAATGTATTTTTTTTCTCCAAACAAATAAAGCACAGTATTTGACTTGCATATGGCTTTTATTTCACCTTTACATTTATTTGTTGAAGCCACAATTACAGAAATTAGGACTAAGTTATATGAAAATAGACCACAACTAGATTAAGTATAATGGTGTCATACCAACGCTGTGGGGGGTGAGAGCTATGTTATAAGCATATGTGAAACCACCAGATGTGTATCATTACCAACAAAGTGAAATAAGGGTCATATAGGATCTTAATTTGATTACCCTGTTGCAGGAGAACTTGTAGTGTATTTGAGGTTTAAAAAGGCTTCTGAAGTTTGTAATTTCTTCACTGAAATTTCAGACTTGATTTCCCTACAAAAATGTCCATTAATTATAATCCACATAATAATTCAAATTTCCTGGTGCTAAGGGATTATTTTTCCTGCTGTAGCCAACTGGCTCAAATTAAGATCCTACATCTGTATAGTCTTGTGAGTTACTGAACCATGAGAACCCAGAGATCAAGTGAAAGTAGGAGGTCTTTACAGTGTATTCCCCACACCTTGGATGAATAATACATTGAAGGGCCCTCCCTTTAGCTATGCTGTCGAGGAACAGACCCTCCAGTGGCTGAGAGCTAAGTACAGAAGACGTTATATTGGCTTATATTGTAAACCGTCACAGAAGTACCACACAACACATCAAATCAGTGATATGATTTACTTATATCTTTGCAGGGAAAGGGTTGTGTAGCGTAACATTACTCATCACAACCCAGACACAACACACATTTTTTCCAGTCGTTAGTTTTTTATTTTTTCAATTTCAATGATAACCTTACATCTTTCTAACCATTGTAGCATTAGCTGTTAAAACCACGGGTTCCGATTACGCTGTGAGTTTATCCAGGATGCTGTCCCACGCAGACAGAGATCAGAGACTAGCGTCCACCCACTCCTTGGAGAGGTTACATGTTGAAGCCTAGACTAGGTTTCTAAATGTGATGACTTTCCACTGCCGGATGTGAGGTTAAAGACAGGAGGTATGGCCAAGTCCACACGAGAGAGAAAGTGTTTTGTGTGTGGTCCGGGTCGCCTCTGCTTCTTATTTCCACACACAAAGACGTCATCATGAAAGTTTCCTCAAAATGTTTATTTGCTCTTATCTTATCCCTCTGTCTCTCTTTCTATCTCTCTCTTTCTATCTCTCTCTTTCTATCTCTCTCTTTCTATTTCTCTCTTTCTATCTCTCTCTCTCTTTCTATTTCTTTTTTCTTTCTATATCTCTCTCCCATCACTTACTTTCTCTCTTGTCTCTCTCTTTCTTTTTCCATCTCTCTCAATAACGCTCTGTCTCTCCCAGTCAATGGAAAATGATATTGAAACATGCAAATGTAATTATCCAGAATTCAGAGTTCGCGTGACAATGTTTCTGGAGAGAGCATATGAAATCATGCAACCCAACTGTGAAATGATACTCACCACATATCTCACACTGTGGAACACATTCATCATGGCATGGCACAACTGACAAAATAAAGGGAACACTTGAGTAAATGAGGGATACAATGTATATTGAAAGCAGGTGCTTCCACACAGGTGTGGTTCCTGAGTTAATTAAGCAATTAAAACATCCCATCATGCTTAGGGTCATGTATAAAAATGCCCAGTTGCCCATTATTTTGGCTACTATGGCTAGAAGAAGAGATCTCAGTGACTTTGAAAGAGGGGAATATGGGGGTAGCATATGGGGGTTTAAAGTGTGTGTGTGTGTGTGTGTGTGTGTGTGTCTCTGTCACCAGATCTCAATCCAATTGAACAATTATGGAGATGCTGGAGCAGCACCTGAAACAGCTTTTTCCACCACCTTCAACAAAACACCAAATTACGGAATTTCTTGTGGAAGAATGGTGTGGCATCCCTCCAACAGAGTTCCAGACATTTGTAGAATATGTTCATAGTTGGGCCCCCTCACCCCACCACTGCACCTATCCTGTGTCACATACACAGGATAGGTGCAGTGAAATGTGTTGTTTTACAGGGTCAGCCCAAATAGTACAGCGCCCCTGAACCAAATTAGGGTTAGGTACCTCAATATGCAATGTTCATATTTAGTATATTTTACTGTACATATTAACTCAAATGGAATATGTGCCAACACAAATTGGATACAATGATCCATTCTCTGTTTTGTTCGATATAGAATAAGATGCTGTTGTATTAGAAGGAGACACCAGGGAGCAGTGTTTAGCTTTAAGTAGGACCACATTTATTTTCTAGGGTCACACAAGGATTCACTGCCAATGTGACCTTTACTTTTTCTGCCCTGGATTTGCACCTACATTACAAGCCACAAGATCTCTCTCAACCCAGGTATTTCCAAAGGTTGTAGGAAACACATGATCCATAAAACTAACTGACAAATGTGACTGTGTTGCCTCTTCAAACTGCTATAGGGCTATTGTATAGATGATATTCCTTCATAAATCTTCCACTTCAAGGTTGGTTGATGACTTCAGATGAAATGACTGCTATATGCCTAAATGTTCCACATGCTTAGCTGAGCCATTAAGGACAGGATAAGTAGTCAAGAACAGTAAGAACTTGAAAATCCAACTGCATCTCATACAGTCATCTCTATCTTTCCATCTCCACCACAGAGTTACAGGGCATGGTTAGACCACTGAAGGCTAAAGATGTGGTGATGACTCATGTATGGACTCAGTCGTACACCTGTACACTGTAACATTATGACATGTCTCAACATGCTGATTTTATCTGTAGGCCTAAGTCAGGATGTGTCCCAAATGATACCCTATTCCCTATATATAGTGCAATACTTTTGACCAGAGCCCTATGGTCAAAAGTAGTGCACTATATAGGGAATGTGATGCCATTTGGGATGCAGACTTTGTGATCACCTAATTAGACATTCGTATGATTGAAATTAGACCTGGAGAAACACCAGCCAAGTTCATACCAGAACAGTGACACAAGTGTTTTTGATTAAACAAACATTTGGATCAATGTAGTATTGACTACTGAGGGGGATGGGAATGAATATCATATTAACTGCTCATCTACCCCCCTTCACACGCACCCTACTTGGTTCGTAAATGTACTTGTCTCCAGTTCATGGGTTGGAAACTTCCAGAGAGAGAAAGGCCATGAATCAGCGAAACAATAGATGTACTGAGCTGCTTGCATCGCCCCCAGCCAGCACCCAGAACCCCCCTCCTCCACTTCCTCTTCAGTTTACTAATACACAACACACGCCTGCACTGTGGGAGACCTCAAAGAGCTGCTTCTTAGAATAGGACAAAGGTGAGAGGAAAGACAAAGACAAAGACAGAAAGATGTTCTCAGGAGGACAAAAACAAGCTGCACTCTAGAGTGTGAGTGAGTGAAAGTACTGTATGAATATATAGGTACAGTATTTGCATAATGTGAGTGTGAATGCATGTGATTTAATAGAATAAATGTTTCATTTAACCTTTATTTGAACAGGGATTCATGTTGAGGCCCAGGTCTCTTTGACAAATGAGCCCTGCAGAATAGAAACAGAGTACACACATCAAATAGGAAATGCAGAGCCGGTTAGGAGAGACATTGGAAATGCATTTTGTTACGTGTTTTCAATCTATGAGGTCAGATACTTTTGATAGGGAAATAAAATTAAAGCTGTGATCAAATGTGGTTAAAGCATTGCTCTAAAACCTGCACAGTGCAGTCTTCTCCTCTCTATCACCAGGAAACAAGTTAATCAGGTCAGGGAAACAAGATAATCATCTCTATGCATGTAGAGCTACCTTTTGCAGCAATTACAGCTGCAAGTCTCTTGGGGTATGTCTCTACAAGCTAGCCACTGGGACTTTTGCCCATTCTTCAAGGCAAAACTGCTCCAGCTCCTTCAAGTTGGATGGGTTCCGCTGGTGTACAGCAATCTTTAAGTCATACCACAGATTCTCAATTGGATTGAGGTCTGGGCTTTGACTAGGACATTCCAAGACATTTAAATGTTTCCCCTTAAACCACTCAAGTGTTGCTTTAGCAGTATGCTTAGGGTCATTGTCCTGCTGGAAGGTGAACCTCCGTCCTAGTCTCAAATCTCTGGAAGACTGAAATAGGTTTCCTCAAGAATTTCCCTTTATTTAGCGCCATCCATCATTCCTTCAATTCTGACCAGTTTCCCAGTCCCTGCCCATGAAAAACATATTTTTTTATAACCCAACCCTGATCTGTACTTCTCCACAACAACCTGTTTGGAGAGCTCCTTGGTCTTCATTGTGCCGCTTGCTTGGTGGTGCCCCTTGCTTAGTGGTGTTCCAGACTCTGGGGGCTTTCAGAACAGGTGTATATATACTGAGATCATGTGACAGATCATGTGACACTTAGATAGCACACAGGTGGACTTTATTTAACTAATTATGTGACTTCTGAAGGTAATTGGTTGCACCAGATCTTATTTAGGGGTTTCATAGCAAAGGGGGTGAATACATATGCATGCACCACTTTTCCGGTATTTATTTTTTAGAATTTTTTGAAAGAAGTTCTTTTTTTCATTTCACTTCACCAATTTGGACTATTTTGTGCATGTCCATTACATGAAATCCAAATAAAAATCAATTTAAATTACAGGTTGTAATGCAACAAAATAGAAAAAACGCCAAGGGGGATGAATACTTTGCAAGGCACTGTACTGTCATATACTCAGGTCGCATACCAAACTCTTATCTATTACCTCTGAGGTATTTGTCCTATATGTCAGTAAAATGGAGCAGAAATGAAAGACACTCTGTATAGGGGGGAATTATATGCTTCACTGTAACGCAGGTTGGTTAGTGGGGATGGGGGACGGTGAAAAGAGACGTGGTTTTCACCTCGGTGTGGTCGCAGGCTGACTGTCTAAAATGCAACTGAGTGGGTGCAGCATCCGCTGCTTCTGAAGCCACGCTCTAGACTCAGTTCCAGCACAGAAGCCCTGTAGTTACATTATGACTCTGTATGTCCATTTGTGATTACATGCCTGCATGCATATACTTTTGTGGATCAATTAAAGTAACAAATAATGCTCACACAGAATTGTAAGAAAGATTTTAAAAAATGAAACATTTATTTACTTGAATATTTGCAGGATGGAATATACAAAATACACAGTATGTGGTACAGCTATAGCCTACTGCTTGCATAGCGTTGGCGTCCAAGAAGAAGAAAACAAACTTATATATTTTTTAGATCTCTCACTATATATGGAAGTTGATTAGGCCCTTTATTCAGTAGGCCTACATGGAGGACAATGACTACTCTTAATTTTTATGAAATGTTAAATAAATAAAAATCACAAGAAAGTGAAATACAAGGTTTTTCTAGGACGCCGACAAGCATTCATGTGCTGCACTGTCGAGGGAATTGAAATTAGTTAATTACTTGATCATTTTATGACGGGTATACAAAGAGGGAAATGGATAGTCCAACATTTGACCTTATCATGATCACAATGAGGTGGCTTACATGCAATTTACCTGAATATCAGGTATTCCTAAATCGTTTCAATAATGTAGAATATATCTACATATCTCTGTTTAGAATTATCTAAATATCTAAATATTTTTCTCTATATCTATACAACATATTTCCTTATACTATTATGGATATATTATTTCTAATCAGGTTAATATAACAAACAAGTAAGAGTATAAAGAGCTGATAGTCTGTGAATATGTGTTGAACACAAACACGCAGAGGTAACGTTCACACAGTTCTTTCATTCTTGTTCTTGAGGGCGGGCTATCAACATAATGTGTTACCTTCTGACCAAAACCCCTGTCAATAACAACAACCCTACTTACAAAAGAGAAGTAACTGAGTGAATACAAACATCCCTAATAATGTTAACTGAAGAATATTCAGCACTTTCACTTTCACCACCAAAAATGTATGTGTTCTGCAAAAGCAAAATCAATCAATATATTATAATTGTTTCCGATTTTATGATTTACCTTAGCAACAGGGCCGGATAATGCAGGGGTTTACCGGGGCTGAAACACCTGGTCCAGGCCCATGGGGGGCCCAAGAAGCAGCACATTTGTTTGTGTGTTTTTAATTTGTTTAATTATTAAGGAAATATAGACTGTGTATATTATATATGTAGCATATATTTTATACTTTTTCACTACAGACTCAGGTGCCCGCTCTCAATGAGTGTAGCTGCTGCCTGCTGCCGCTCTGCTAATCATCAGATGGGGGAGGAGAGGAGGTAGGGGGCCCACGTGGGTACCCCTGTCTTTATTGGGTAATTGATTAATAAAAAAATCTAATAAAAAAATGCAGAATAAATAAATATGACTGGTCGATTGTTTGAGTCAGGGACTGGGCCCAAGCCCGTAGTGGGCCCAAGAGAAAAAAATAAAATAAAAAAAGAATGTTTATATATATATATATCTATATATAATGTTTTATCCAACCACAGGAGCCCGCTCTCAATGTTCAAAATACACCAGAGAGCATAATTTAGCCACAGAAGATAAATAGTTTATAAAAAATTAACTATGGATTAAGATTTATCACAAGCACATACAGATATCTGCCAAAATTAAGGAAACACCAACAAAAAGTGTCTTAAAAGGCTGTTGCTCCACCATGAGCTGCCAGAACAGCTTCAATGCGCCTTGGCACTGATTCTACAACTGGACCTAAACCATGCCAGGAAAATGTACCCCACACCATAACATACTGTATACCTTGTATTCCGTGTTTACTCAAGTGTTTCCTTTATTTTGGCAGTTACTGGTATGCCTACAGTCAGCAAGGTCATGCGCCCCAAATACAGTGAGGGAAAAAAGTATTTGATCCCCTGCTGATTTTGTACGTTTGCCCACTGACAAAGACATGATCAGTCTATAATTTTAATGGTAGGTTTATTTGAACAGTGAGAGACAGAATAACAACAAAACAATCCAGAAAAACGCATGTCAAAAAATGTATACATTGATTTGCCTTTTAATGAGGGAAATAAGTATTTGACCCCTCTGCAAAACATGACTTTGTACTTGGTGGCAAAACCCTTGTTGGGAATCACAGAGGTCAGATGTTTCTTCTGGTTGGCCACCAGGTTTGCACACATCTCAGGAGGGATTTTGTCCCACTCCTCTTTGCAGATCTTCTCCAAGTCATTAAGGTTTCGAGGCTGACGTTTGGCAACTCGAACCTTCAGCTCCCTCCACAGATTTTCTATGGGATTAAGGTCTGGAGACTGGCTAGGCCACTCCAGGACATTAAAGTGCTTCTTCTTGAGCCACTCCTTTGTTGCCTTGGCCATGTGTTTTGGGTCATTGTCATGCTGGAATACCCATCCACGACCCATTTTCAATGCCCTGGCTGAGGGAAGGCGGTTCTCACCCAAGATTTGACGGTACATGGCCCCGTCCATCGTTCCTTTGATGCGGTGAAGTTGTCCTGTCCCCTTAGCAGAAAAACACCCCCAAAGCATAATGTTTCCACCTCCATGTTTGACGGTGGGGATGGTGTTCTTGGGGTCATAGGCAGCATTCCTCCTCCTCCAAACACGGCGAGTTGAGTTGATGCCAAAGAGCTCAATTTTGGTCTCATCTGACCACAACACTTTCACCCAATTCTCCTCTGAATCATTCAGAGGTTCATTGGCAAACTTCAGACGGCCCTGTATATGTGCTTTCTTGAGCAGGGGGACCTTGTGGGCGCTGCAGGATTTCAGTCCTTCACGGCGTAGTGTGTTACCAATTGTTTTCTTGGTGACTATAGTCCCAGCTGCCTTGAGATCATTGACAAGATCCTCCCGTGTAGTTCTGGGCTGATTCCTCACCGTTCTCATGATCATTGCAACTCCACGAGGTGAGATCTTGCATGGAGCCCCAGGCCGAGGGAGATTGACAGTTCTTTTGTGTTTCTTTCATTTGCGAATAATCGCACCAACTGTTGTCACCTTCTCACCAAGCTGCTTGGCAATGGTCTTGTAGCCCATTCCAGCCTTGTGTAGGTCTACAATCTTGTCCCTGACATCCTAGGATAGCTCTTTGGTCTTAGCCATGGTGGAGAGTTTGGAATCTGATTGATTGATTGCTTCTGTGGACAGGTGTCTTTTATACAGGTAACAAACTGAGATTAGGAGCACTCCCTTTAAGAGTGTGCTCCTAATATCAGCTCGTTACCTGTATAAAAGACACCTCGGAGCCAGAAATCTTTCTGATTGAGAGGGGGTCAAATACTTATTTCCCTCATTAAAATGCAAATACATTTATCAAATTTTTGACATGCGTTTTTCTGGATTTTTTGTTGTTGATATTCTGTCTCTCACTATTCAAATAAACCTACCATTAAAATTATAGACTGATCATGTCTTTGTCAGTGGGCAAACGTACAAAATCAGCAGGGGATCAAATACTTTTTTCCCTCACTGTATAGGCTGCAGCTTGTTGCATTGTGGCCATAGACATATAATCCATTGAAGTGTTTTGTAACCTCTTACCCTGACAATTTGACTGTTAAACTCATTGGTACACTAGCAATGGATGCCAGTTCTGACTTGAATGGGAACTGACATCTTTGGATTATATTTCAATGGTTGGCTGCAGCTGTCGGTTTGCCTTTTGCAGATTTCAAAATTAAATCTTGGGAAAAACACACAATTTGGAAAGCAAATGCCTACTGTTGAAAAGAGAAGACTAATCTGTCTGTATAACCAATAGAACTCCCAATTTGTAGCTAACAGCAGCACTGTTTTTCAAAGTAGCTTATCTTGAGATAGGCTTTTGCCACAACTAGCGCATCGGCCATCACCGTGAGTAGCCTATGGCTTCATCTTTATCATTAGGTGAGTCAGTGTGCTACTGCACATTTTATTTAGTAGCCTACTGTAGCCTATGATATATATACTGTAAATATATTGCCTCCTAATATTGTACAATCTGTGTGTCGCTTCATTGGCCTGGGCCATTGTTTGTTTGAATTCAAGACCAGATTGATCTCCGTTTGTCAGTGTCAGAGTAGCCACTCATTTCGATAATTTGTGTGGTATTAAAAAAGATTAATCTAATGTCTTCTGTCATGTAAATGACGTAGAATTGCATGAAATGCGCTATTAAAAGGCTAATTTTTTTCCGACCCTGTTAAAAAAAAATCCCCATGAGTGGAAATCCTAAAAACGCCTCAGCTCAACTGTATTATGGCTTTAATATAAAGGGGCTTTTTCTTCTACAGTAAATTTACCACGCATCAAATTGCATCCCGGTGCAAGGATTTGTTTACAGAAAATGATGGTGTGCCGGGAAGGGGGAAGGCCCTGCTTAGCAAAATGACATGTACATTGGCCTACAATATTATTATGCCTTAAACCAATGATAATCAGCCAGCTATCTAAAAAAAAGTATCTTTATCATCAACCCCAGGCGTATTATATCATATAGATACCAAACACGTTCTCTGTGGAATAGTGTATCCGAACTTGAGTGACATTTTTCACTTTGACAAAGATGGAGTCATCGTCAAAGAAGTGGAACACCCCTCCCAGGTAGCTGTTTGATGTGGACATCATTTTCCCAGTCTTGGGGTGATATCTCCTGGACTTAAGCAGTTCAATGTCCTTCCCAAGGTACCGTGGAGTAGTTTTGCAGACCGAATGTGTGAATGCACCATTGACCTCACTGAAGAAGACCTTAGAGTAGACGTAGTAGTACCCTTCCTTCTGGATGACAAGCTTACCATCTTTGTACTCCATTTCATGGAGGAGCGGTTGTGGCTGCATATCCCATACCAAGACTCCATCTCCATGGGGTGCTTGAGGTCCAGCTGGAGAACAAAAACAGGACAATATGTGGCAAAAGTTGTTGTTTTCTGTTATAAGAGCTCATTTCCATTTATTTTCATGTACTATTTCATACACCATACTATCTTATGTTCTACTACATACTTTATTTCACCCTTTTTCTGTCATGACCAATGACTGAGAAACATTAATATAAAGGGTTGTGTGTAGTTGCAATGGCTTAGTGATGATGCTCTTACCTGTCAGATGTGCAACAGGTTTTGAAGGCAACACAACAGGGTTTGGTCTTGAAGTTGGGGGAACTTCCTTCGGAATGGCCTCTTGGTCTGTTTTGGGAACAAAGTTTATGTTGATGTGATGTGCATTTTAGAAAGTGAATGATTCAGAACATAATCAATCAAATGTGTATACTCGCAGGAGGGATACAATATTTACAGTATCTTATTCTACCAAAGATGAGTCCCTTGTCATTTTGTCACGGTGTTTGAACAAGATAAAAATATATAGTCTGGGACATACCTTGGATACTCATACGAGCTGACCCTGCCTGCATTTGAGAAAAGAGATATAATCATATTGAACACAGAGGTTTGTGGTAATACAGAACAGGCATGTGTGAGACTGTTCATTTGTTCATATTTAAGTGGTTATTTAGGCCTTAAGCAATGTGACCTTTACATTTTATTAGATGATACGGAGGAAAGATAAACAGAACAGCTTATGGTTTTTGGTAATTAAACAAAGTAGACCACCCATCCCATACCAGACCACCCTACCCCCTGTCTTCCCCTGTCAGTACATGTGCATGCAGCGAGAGACTAGGCTAGCTCTCTCCTCTTCCCAATAAACTACCGCACCATTGCCACTAGACTGGGTTAGGGGAAATGATGTCACATAAAGCTCAACGTAACCACAAGCACCTGACCAACCAACCATTTCTGTGGAACACGGAATGCTGGCCCCTGCTCCAGCAAGGTACGTCACTGAACATTCATATTCTCTGAAATGATGCCCAATTCTGAGATACTTCTCCATCTCAACTGTTGCCAAATGTACAAATATGAATAAAACTGTTTAATGCGTATATCAAGGGGAATCCCAACTCCAACTTTGGGAAAGAAACCGCTGACCATGACAGAACTTGACTAGAATGCTGTGTTGTCATGAGACCTGTTTGTACGTAAAGCAAAATTGACACAACAAAAAACCTACATCGTGGTGAATAATGCACTGTTAACTCGGAAGTTAATATTTGTTTCTCTTCCCTATAGACATGGAAAATTATTTCACAATCATAGTCTAACAAAACAACCAATTGTAGCATGGTTCCAATACTCCAAGTGACATATCACCACACATTGCTCTATTCTGAACCAAGATACTGCCATAATACAAATGGAGTACATGAACAAAAGCTAAAAGCCAACAGTAAATTACTACTTTGTACAAAATACATTGAGATCGGGATAACCAAATATGACTTTTAAATTGTAATTATAATCTATAGGACTTTATTAATTGAATGTAGTGTCTTGTGTATTTAAAGTATTGTCTTAATGTAACTGTGCATTCTGCATAAATTCAGTCTTGTCGACTGCGACTATGAAATAAATAAATACAAATTATTTCCCATATGATGATACAAATGGGTTGTACACATTTCTTGTAGAGAGAGAAAGAACACATCAATTAATGACATTGTGAAAATGTATTCACTTTCATTTTGGAGTTAAAGAAATATGTTTCTGAGAATAGTGTATAGATTGTGGGGTTGACAGCGAGACAGAGATTGGGGAAAATAAAACAGTGAGAGATGAAAGAACACAGTAGAAAGAATGCATAGTTGTTACTAGATATATGTAGTGTGAGAGAGAGAGATGTGTGACAAGAGACTCTCAGGTGTTGAGGGAGATGGAACAGAGACGGAGACGGAGACAAGGGTAGACAGCCACATCATGGTGATAATACTCACAGATCCCTGTGTGGAGTAGAGGTGGTAGATGAAGCAGGCCTCTATGGCCAAGCCACACAGAGCCAGCCCAACCAGCAGGAACAGCAGGCTCTGGGTCACACCACCCCGACCAGGAGGTCTCGGTTTGGGGGGCAGAGGTGGGTAGGCTGCATGGCTATCCACCATGAACACGGAGGGGTACGGGACACCACCCTCAGCCATGATGTCCACAAAGTTATCTATCCGATCAGAGATTATAAGGAACTGAAAAAGGATCCTCCAAGAGATAGTCAAGTTGTACCCGAGTGAGGTCCACGCACCAGGGGTCCCAGCACACAACGAGAGACACAGAGAGATTTGGTCCTAGAGCAAAAGACCAAGCACTAGTGTGGGTTGTACAGTATGACTCCTCAGGTCGTCTTGTCGGCAGACAAGACAAGACACACAGTAGTGGAAGAAATAAAAGCCACCTCCAGATATGTGAAATCTGGAAATCCTTCACAGAAACAACTACCTCCCCAAAGAGTAGTCACAGAAAGCAAAACTTGTCTTAACCAAACTAAATCTTAACAGAGAGAGAACTGTTACCTCTGGTGTTAAGTTTCAATCAGTCAGATAGAGCAAGGCAAATGCAAATGAGCATCCTATAGAGTGACCGTGCACTGTGTATGATCACCTCCCCACTACAACCTCCCACACTAGCCTACTACAGCATGCATGGAGATACGCAATAAGTTGTCTCTCTGTTCACACTTCCTCTCTGTTCTCACTCTCAGCCACTCTCATGACGAGTTTCTGATCTGGTAGAGATAGGTCTACTGTCTACTCTACAAGCAAAAACAATAAAATCATGATTAGACCAACATATTCATGTTCCTTTACAGTGCAGCTTCTAGTAAAAAACAACAACATATGGTTCATTGTATTGTTATTCTTGTGTTGTTAAGACTTCATGTTTTACTGTTTTTTTAACACATGCATTGTCAGGACCATGCTTTGTCCGCCCGGAGATTGGAAGGTTGGGAGTTCGATCCCCGGCCAAGTCATACCAAAGACTGCAAAAATGGGTCTCTGCTTGCATCCCTGCTTGGCACTTGGAGATGAATTGGAGTTTACTTTGTCAGGAAGTTGCTAAAATGTACACAGCAGGGGTGTTCCTAATTAGCTTCAGCATGCTTGTCACACATTCAATAGAGGGAGCCATGCTCTCAAAGGGGTGTTCTAAAAGTAATTTTCAATTCTTTAACTTTTCAATCACCCACTAGTGAAAAAAATGTACAACTAAACCTATATTCATAATCCTATTCAGATGTAGGATCAACACCCTTTCCAAACACCCTTAGCCATCAGGCTGGGGCAGTACAAATCTGATCTTAGATCAGTGGCAAAGAGTAAACTTCATCCAAACTAACAAGAGCACATTGCAATAACAATACAAAGCTTTTCCTTTGTCATAGCACCACCCACAGCCTCTCTGGCCATAATGCACACTTCTTAAAAAAACATTTTGTATGTCATATAACAAAAATGTACAAAACGTTGTACTTAAAAATGGTATGTACACAGCATATGCTGTATGTGTGTACGTGTTTTTGTATGTATGCTACTCGGTTTGCTGTGTATGCTTTTGCGTATGTGTGTTTTTATCTAGACAACTTTTATGTGATGTGTATGTTTTTATTGATTCTATGAAACACAGGACTCCCTAGAAAACTGTGGAAATTGTCAATGAGTGTGACGAGTGTGATTAGAAGGAGTCAGGCGCAGGAGGGTAAATCACCGAATACAGAGTTTATTCCGTCGTACACAGTTGCGCTAGATAGCGACAACAAAATACAGGCACAGGGGAATAATCTACCCCGGCAATACAAGGTACGAGTAGCTCCACCGAGCTACACTCAACTCACATAAAACAATTACCCACAAGGACAAGGGGGCAGAGGGAACACTTATACACGAACTAATGAGGGAATATGAACCAGGTGTGTGTAATTGACAAGACAAGACAAATGGAATGATGAGATATGGAGCGGCAGTGGCTAGTAAGCCGGTGACGACGAACGCCAAAGCCTGCCCGAACAAGGAGGGGAGGCAGCCTCGGCGGAAGTCGTGACAGTACCCCCCCCTTGATGCGCAGCTCCAGCAGCGCGCCGAAGACGGCCAGGAGGACGCGGAGCAGGGCGAGCCGGATGGCGACGGTGGAAATCCCGCAACAGGGAGGGATTGAGGATATCCCTCACCAGGACCCAGCACTGTTCCTCCGGACCATACCCCTCCCACTCGATGAGGTACTGAAGGCCCCCGACCTGATGCCTCGAATCCAGGATGGAATGGACAGAGTACGCCGGGGCCCCCTCGATGGCCAGAGAAGGTAGAGGGACCTCCCGCACCTCAGAGTCCTGGAGCGTACCAGCCACCACCGGCCTGAGGAGAGACACATGAAACGAGGGGTTAATACAGTAATCAGGGGGAAGTAATAACCTATAGGTGACCTCGTTGATTCTCCTCAGGACTTTGAACGGCCCCAATAACCGCGGGCTCAGCTTCTGGCAGGGCAGGTGGAGGGGCAGATTCCGGGTCGAGAGCCAGACCCGATCCCCCGGTACGAAGACCGGGGCCTCACTGTGGTGGCGGTCAGCGTTGGCCTTCTGACGACGCACGGTGTGTTGGAGGTGAACGTGGGCAGCGTCCCACGTCTCCTCCGCTCGCCAAAACCAGTCATCCACCGCAGGAGCCTCGGTCTGGCTCTGGTGCCACGGTGCCAGAACCGGTTGGTAACCTAAAACACATTGGAATGGCGTTAGGTTAGTAGAGGAGTGGCGGAGAGAGTTCTGGGCATATTCTGCCCATGGCAAGAACACCGACCACTCCCCTGGCCGGTCCTGGCAGTAGGACCGCAGGAACCTACCCACATCCTGATTTACCCGTTCCACCTGCCCATTAGACTCGGGGTGGAACCCAGAGGTCAGGCTGACCGAGACCCCCAGACGTTCCATGAACGCCTTCCAGACCTTGGATGTGAACTGGGGACCTCGGTCTGACACTATATCCTCTGGTACCCTGTAGTGCCAGAAGACGTGTGTAAACAGGGCCTCCGCAGTTTGCAGAGCCGTGGGGAGACCGGGCAGAGGAAGGAGGCGGCAGGCCTTGGAAAAGCGGTCCACAACGACCAGGATGGTGGTGTTACCTTGGGAGAGGGGAAGATCAGTCAGGAAATCAACACTTAGGTGAGACCATGGTCGTTGTGGAACTGGTAAAGGTTGTAACTTACCCGCTGGGAGGTGCCTAGGTGCCTTACTCTGGGCGCACACCGAGCAGGAGGAGACAAACACCCTCACATCCTTAGCCAAGGTAGGCCACCAGTACTTTCCGGTCAGGCAGCGCACTGTACGACCGATACCTGGGTGACCAGAGGAGGGTGACGAGTGTGCCCAGTAGATCAGACGATCACGGATAAGAGCAGGCACGTACTACAGCCCAGCTTGACACTGAGTTGGAGATGGATCTGTGCGTAATGCCTGCTCTATATCCACGTCCATCGCCCATACTACTGGCGCCGCAATTCAGGAGGCCGGGAGTATGGGGGTGTTGTCTCTGGGCCTCTCCTCTGTGTCATACAGCCGTGACAATGCGTCTGCCTTCACGTTCTTCGTACCCGTGATGTATGACAGTGTAAAATCGAACCGGGTGAAGAACAGGGCCCACCTGGCCTGGCAAAAATTCAGCGTCCTCGCTGCCCGGATGTACTCCAGGTTACGGTGGTCCGTCCAGACGAGGAAAGGGTGTTTCACCCCTTCGAGCCAATGCCTCCACACGGTCAAGGCTCGGAAAACAGCCAACAGCTCCCGATCACCAACGTCGTAGTTCTGCTCCACCGGGCTGAGCTTCTTAGAGAAGAAGGCACAGGGGCGGAGCTTGGGTGGCGTGCCCGAGCGTTGAGACAGGACAGCGCCTATCCCTACCTTGGACGCATCCACCTCCACTACGAACGGTAGTGATGGATCGGGGTGGGCCAGTACCGGGGCTGAGGTGAACAGACCCCGCAGTTTGCTGAAGGCCAGGTCAGCCTCAGCAGACCAGCAGAGCCGGGACGGCCCACCCTTCAACAGGGATGTAATGGGAGCTGCGACCTTGCCAAAGCCCCGGATAAACCTCCGATAGTAGTTAGCGAAGCCAAGGAAGCGCTGCACCTCCTTAACCGTGGTTGGAGTCGGCCAATTACGCACAGCTGAAATGCGATCTCCCTCCATCTCCACATCTGAGGTGGTAATGCGATATCCGAGGAAGGAGATGGACTGCTGGAAAAACATTAACTTCTCTGCCTTGGCATAAAGGTCATTTTCCAACAGTCGGGCCAGCACTTTGCGAACCAGGGACACATGCTCGGCGTGCGTAGCGGAATACACCAGGATGTCATCGATGTAGACCACTACACCATGACCAAGCATGTATCGAAACACCTCGTTCACAAAGGACTGGAAGACGGATGGAGCATTCATCAAACCATAGACATCACCAGGTATTCATAATGCCCCGTGGTTGTGCTGAATGCTGTCTTCCACTCATCCCTCTCTCGGATACGCACCAGGTTGTACGCACTCCTGAGATCTAATTTGGTGAAGAAGCGTGCCCTATGCATTGACTCAATCACTGAAGGAATGAGGGGGAGAGGATAACTAAATCTTATCATCTCCTTGTTCAGTGGTCTATAATCAATACAAGGGCGCAGACCGCCATCTTTCTTCTTCACAAAGAAGAAACTCGAGGAGGCGGGTGAAGTGGAGGGACGTATATACCCCTGGCGCAGTCCGGCCCCCACAGGCCTGGTGCGAGGAACAGGAACGGGCCGGGCCGGACTGGGCACACGCAAAACTACCTTGGTGCGAGACTCAGGCACGAGGTGTACCGGACTGGGAACTGACGTTAGAGATCTCCGACTGTACCAGTCTTTCACTCTCCGCGCCCAGTCCTCCTCCCGAGAGGACTCCTCCCTGAGCACCCACGAGTGCAGTGGTCGGGGCTCTTCACCATCGATCCCCGACCACCCTTTTAGTCCCCCCCAAAAAAATTATTGGGGCTGTCTCTCGGGCTTCTTCCTCGGCCGGCGCCTTCTGCGTTGCCGTTGCTCCTCTCTAAACCGGGCCTCCACTGTCTCCTCCCAAGGACGGCGATCCATCCCAGCCTGAATCTCCTCCCATGTCCAGGATCCCTTACCGTCCAGGATCTCCTCCCATGTCCATGCCAATAGGCTGCCTAAGTATGATCCCCAATCAGAGACAACGAGCGACAGCTGCCTCTGATTGGGAACCACACCGGCCAACATAGATCTACACATACTAGAATGACAACATAGAAAACACAACATAGAACACCACATCCTGACTCAACATATAAGAGTCCCCTGAGTCAGGGCGTGACACTTGCTTGGTGGTGCCCCTTGCTTAGTGGTGTTGCAGACTCTGGGGCCTTTCAGAACCGGTGTATATATACTGTGATCATGTGACAGATCATGTGACACTTAGATAGCACACAGGTGGACTTTATTTAACTAATTTTATGACTTCTGAAGGTAATTGGTTGCACCAGATCTTATTTAGGGGCTTCATAGCAAAGGGGGTAAATACATATGCACACACCACTCTTTCGTTATTAATTTTGATATTCTTTTTTGCAACAAGTTATTTTTTTCATTTCACTTGACCAATTTGGACTATTTTGTGTATGTCCATTACATGTAATCCAAATAGAAATCCATTTCAATTACAGGTTGTAATGCAACAAAATAGAAAAAACGCCAAGGGGGATGAATACTTTTGCAAGGCACTGTATACGTTTATGTTTGTTTATGTTCCCTTTTTGGTGGGACATTGTTCAACAAAACAAGTGATTTTAACATGGTTTTAAATATGAGTTGAAGTGACATATAATGCCGACATTGATAACACTTGCTTTTTATACCAACGTTTATTATCTTACTCTACTCTTAACCAGGATAATGCCATACTAAAAGGGCTTAAAGGAGCTAGAGCCAAAAATACAACAACCAAATACTACATAATGTAAAGGATAGACATTGCACTGTCTCCAACTGATGATGATCAAAACCAAATAAATTATTCTCCAAAAGATGGCACAATTGTGATCCGCACCCTCAGGGGTCCCAGGAAGCACACATATGGAGGCAGAGAGACTTGGTTCCAAGAGTGAGGGCAGGAACTAGTGTCATGAAGGCAAAGGGTGGCTATTTTGATATGTTTCACACTTTTTTGGTTACTACATGATTCCATATGTGATATTTAATAGTTTTGATGTCTTCACTATTATTCTACAATGTAAAAAATAGTAAAAATAAAGAAAAACCCTTGAATGAGTAGGTGTGTCCAAACCTTTGACCGGTAGTGTATATATATTTTTTAAACTGAATTTACGTTCCAAAAACCTTAATATGGGACAATGTGGGTTGGTCTGGTTATACACTGGTATGGCACAGCCTTCCAGTTATTCATACGCGCTAAGTTATTGTCAACGATAGGGCTACAGTGTGCGATTTTTTCTGACAGTGGGCTAGTATAGCTTTGATATAATAGGCTATCTTGTTGGATGAGATGCCATAAAATCGACTCCCTTTCAGTTGTGCGCACAGTGGTCATAACTGATCTGAAGCTAGTTGTTCGGTGAAGTAGGCGACTTGATTCCTGCTATGACAAACTTTGATCACAAGCAATAAATAGCCTACATCTCGTGGTCGCTGACATTCTATGGAAAATGTATGTATACAGTGCGGTATGAGTGAAGCGAAGTAGGCAACTAGGCTACAATAACATATTGTAACTTTTACAGAAGTCC